>NC_052047.1:123414119-123640801 GCF_903992535.2 Arvicola amphibius
TTACATCGTTAGAATGGCTATCCACCAGTATGCTATGCAATTGAAACTAGTTACCTCCTCTCTTGATTATAATACATACTACTAATAAATACTGTTTCCCCCTCAACACTGGGGAATGAACTCAGGGCCTTGTGCATGCTAGGCAAGGGCTCTGACACAGAGCTGTATCCCCATATAATTGTCTTGGTTATTGTATGCTTTATGAACCACGTAGGAAGAAAAGAATCTTGTCAACTAAAGGAAGAAATGAATGCTTAGAGAGACCAGGTGTCTCTTTTGGTGTGAGCTCTTATAAACCCAATCTTGACTTTCTTTCCATTAAAGCCTGGAGGGAACACTGTGTTCCCAGGACCCTCAGAGCCAGAACTCTGCTACCTGACTGTCTCATGCTCCCTGAAGCTTTTCAGAGCTATAAAGATAGATGGAAATTTCTGAGATTTGCTGGGTCGCGGCTTTTCCTCCAAGCAGACAGCTTGGCTGACGCGGGCTCCTTTGCTGATTGCTTGGCTCCACGAATGCTTCGTTTAGTTTCACTCTGTGGTTTCTAACTTGAATCTTCCAGAACTTCTTAAGAGGAGAAGGGAGTTGGATGCCAACCTCTGAAAAAACCCAGACAGTGTAAAGACCAGTCTGATTTTGCCAGAGTCACCAATGTATCTGTTGGAACTGTTTTTAAATTTTAAGTGGTATATTTACTTATTTAGTTATTTTTAGAGACAGTTTTTCCAACTGTAAAAGCATAGGCAGCAATCATGAAAAAAAAAATGCGGAAGTCAAAGATTCTATACTTTTCTCCCCATTTTTGAAAGCACCGGTTTAGTAAAAACCTACTTCTCTAAGATCCATTGGATTTTGGAAACACCATCTTACAGAATTTATCGCTTTCCCAATTAATTAATCGGTAAATCAATTAGCCAGAAAATCTTTATTGAGTGCTTTTTGTGCGTGTGCTAACATGAGGTCTGTGATCATGGAGAGATAGGAAAACGAAAAGCTCTGAACTCACAAATGTCTCACAGTCCCGGAGGGGAGACCAAGCTAAGGGCAATGCAATTAGCGATCAAGCATCTGGTCCTTAGGGGTGGTGGAGTTCAGACAGACGATAAATGTGGATGAGGTGTGAAGAGGCGGAGAAAGGAGTTCCGGGGTGAAACAACCAAAGAAGAATTGCCTTGTTCCTTAGTCACAAGTGAAGGAAAAGCTACCCTCTCTCTTCCTCTGCTCACCCACTCACTCACCTGCTGACACGGTTAAAATTCCCAGAGTTTGGGCACATAAATGAAATGTAATAAATTGCACGGATGTGCAGTGCACAACTGATAACTTTTCCCATTTCTGCGCCAGTGAAAACACCCCTTGCACAGATACAATGGATGTGACTATCACCTTAAACATTTTCTTGGGCCCTTTTCTTTGTGTGTGCCTATGCCTTCATGGACGTGTGTGCACACGCGTGTGTGGTTGCATATGCATACGTCTGGAGGTCAGAGGTTGATGCTGGGTGCCTTTTTCAGTTGTTCTTCATTTTGTTTTTGAGATAGGGTGCCTGATAGAACAAGAACCTCACTGTTTTGTCTGGACTGGCTGGCCAGCAAATCCCAGTGATGGTTGGGTTGTAAGCAACCATTGTCAGTAGAGGCTAGAGATCCAAACTCAGGTTCTCACGCTTGTCTCCTCCACAGCCCTGTCGTGTGCCCCCTTTAATGCTTTTCATCCACCTCCCCAGATGCTCTGTGCTGTCCGGGGATATTGATTTGCATGTTCTTTTTATCAAAGTGGATTAGCGTGGACTTTTTTTTATTGTCCCATTTTCTTCACTTGGCATAATTATTTTGGGATTTATCCACATTGAAGTATATCAACATTTCATTGTCTCTAATCATTGAGAACCATGTGACTATACAATCATTTGTTGAATTCACCTATCAATGGCATATCTGGGTTGTTTGTAGGCTTGGGTTATTAGTTGTAGTGCTGCTCTGAACTTTCATGGACACAGTTTTGTATGGACTTGTGCTTCCGTTTTCTGGCATAGACAGCTAGGGGTGGAGTGGTTGCCCCACAGAGTGGGTGTATTCAGCTCTCAGCTAGTGTATGAGTAGTACAAAGGAGCGACTTTTATGATGGCATTTTTATGCACAGTTATATGCTACTTTATTTATATTTATCACCCACATTGTATACAGTTGACCCCCATCTCTCCTGGACCCCCTTTCTATTCTCAACGAATCCTTCCTTCTGCCTTCTTGTCTTTCTTTCCTTTAAAGATTCCACTGGGAGAGTAAACATGTAATAATTGCCTTTTGGAGTCTGGCTTATTTTACTTAATATGATGACATCCATTTCCCTGAAGATGCTTCAAAACCAAACAAAGCTATGACTCAGACTACCATATGGTCTTACTATAGCACAGTTAGACAAATAAATGAAGGAGTCAGAGCCAGTGTACAGCCCAGACACTGCTTTCCCCTGTTTACCACACCAGCCAAACCAGGGAGTTAGCTTACATGCCCACCCACAGATGAATGGATAAACCGTAGCATCTCTACATGGTAGCATGAAGAAGGAACTGAGAACCCACTCCCCTTGGGTATGGAGTGGTGTGCTCCCTGCTACTTCCCACTCTTGCCGGTTCTCACCGCTCTAATGGAAAGAGCGGCAGCCTGTGCTCCCATTTCACAGCTCTCTGAAGACTAGTGACTGCGTCTTTTCTCATGGATTACTTCTCATCTGCATTCTTCTCTGGTGAAAAAACATCCACTCTGGTATTTGAACCACTTGCTGGCCTGTTTGTCTTATTGGGAACACTTGCGAGTTCCTTATGCATTTGACTTTCTAGTCTTTGTTATAAGCAACATCATATATTAGATATGATTCTCGCTTCTCTGCAACTTAAATGGTCTCTTTTAAAAAATGTTAATATAACATTTATATGTGTATCTCTATGTCTATCTATCTATCATCTATCTATCTATCTATCTATCTATCAATCACCTATCTATCTATCTATTTATCGCCTATCTATCTATCTATCTATCTATCTATCTATCTATCTATCTATCTATCTATATCATCTGTCTATCTTTGTGTATGCCTATGGATAAGCATGCACAGAAGCAGAAGAAAACTTTGGGGAATCAGTTCTCTCCTGCCACTATGTGGGTCCTGTGCATAGAATTCAGGTTGTCAGGTTTACCCCCTAAGATATTATTATGAGGGTATTATTTTACTAAATGCAATGTCTGATTATTCATTCCTGCCACTTTGTTAAAAGTACTTACTATTTCCAGTTGCCTTCTTGCTAATTCTATCAGAGTAGAGTTTCCTTTCTTTCCTCTGTGTGACTGCCTCTAGTCCTTTTCTTGCTCAGCATCGCTGTCTACACTTCAGAACAGTGTTGAGTAGAAGCGCTTAGAGTGGGTATCCTTGCTTTCTTCCCCTTTCCCAGGGAAAATCACTTACCATTTCATCATGGTATTTATGGGGCATTATTTGTAGTTGCTCTTTATTAAATTGGAGAACTTTTATCCTGCATTTCTGAGTCTCTATTAGAAATGAGTGTTGTGGACTTTTACAAATGGTATTTTTGGCAGCTGCTGAGATAATCATATATATTATTCCTTCTTAGTTTATTAATATGTTTTGACAGGTAGCTTAACTACTTGATTTATTTTTGAATACTAAATCAACCTTGCATCTCTGGAATATAGCCTTCTTAGTCAAAATGTATTATTCTTTAAAATTACTGTTGACTGGTTTCTTGAAGCAGTGCTGCATCTAGCCCATGTTGGCTTCAAGCTTGTCATGTAACCCAAGATGACCTGAGCAGTGGGTACTCGTGTCTCCACCTCCAGATGCTGGGCTTACTACAGGTGTGCAGCACTACCACTGCTTTTATTGTTGAATTCAGTGTTCTAATATTTTGATTATCATTTCTGTGTATAATTGTGAACACTGCTGGTCTTTATTTTTCTTGCAATGTTCTTGTCTGATTTTGCTAGTGGGGCCATGTTGCTCTTACAGGATGTGTTAGAGAGTATTTATTCCTTTTATGGAAAATTTAATGCAAAACTAGCTTTATTTATTCCTTAGATTATTGGTAGAATTTATCAATATAGCCGTCTCCATGTGCATTTTCCTTTTTTCCGTTTTCACATGTGTGTGGTATGCGTGTGTGTGTATGCATGTTTGCATGTGTGTAGGCACACCTGTGTGTGTGTGCGTGACTGTGGGTCCCTATGCACGTGGAGGCTTGATTGATATCAGGAGCCATCCTCAGTATCTCTTCCATCTTACTCATTGTATCCGGATCTTTAAATCAAACCCAGAGCCGCTCAGGATGGACGGCACTGCCAGACTGCCCTTTCCCCGAATTCCGGAATTACAGGAGGGTCACCACACCCACCCCGGTCTTCTGTTCATTCTGGGTATTGGAACTCTGGGCTTTCACTTTCGCTGCAAGTTCCCCAGCTCTTCACAAACAAATTTTATCCAGGCAACAGTGCTCCTCAATGCCTGAGCCAAACTGCTTTGGCTTGAACCCCAAGCTTGCCCAGTATGTGAACCTGGGACTAGTCCCTAACATCTGTCTGCCCAGTCCAGGAGTAATAATTCAACAGTGCTTGCTTCTGCCATGATTGCTGTGACAGTTAGGGGAGAGAATGGGCAAATTCAGCAAATTTTCTCTGTCCCTATTACCATGAGTTGATGTTTCCTGAACAAACCTAAATTAGAAAGCAGTATACACCAGGACTCAGAGGGAGAGCAGGGAGTGTTTCTCTCTCTAGACACATCCTCACCCAAACCTCTTGTTCTTGCAAAAAAAAAAAAAGAACAAAGAAACTGATCCTACCTCTTCATCTACGACCAAATTAACCTTCTCCAGCATGATTTTTCTCATCCACAAAGCAAGGATATTAATAATAGCAAATACAAATATGTCATGTAGTATATGCCACACACTGTGCTGAGTTGTCCAAACATGTTCCCGATTTTTTCTTGATGACAATCATGAGTCAGGTACCACTGGACACCCCAGCTTCATGGATGGAAAGTTGAACCCTAGAGGGGAGTAACTGTTTCTAAGTGGTACAACTGGAAAGTGAGCCCAGGCAGTGTGTGTAAATTATCTGGGCAAGTTAAAAGTATCCACAGATGCCACTTAATTTCCCAAAAGTTCTTTACCACCCTAGAAAGAATAATTGCTCTGTTTCATTTTCCATCCACACCCCAAGATCCCCAAGCTTGGCATGTGGTTTCAGACCAAAGGTATTCATGTCACCTGGGAGAATTCACACAATCTTCTGTTCCATTCTGGCCAAGTGAACCAGAATTTGTATTTTAACAAGACCCTAGGTGGTTCAGGTGCCTGTTAAAAGGGAAGAGGCACTTCTGTAAATCAATATTCTTCTGCTTCATCCTTCCAGGTGGTCCTTAGTTGCCGTCAGTGATGGGGGCTCAGCAACTGTTCTCTTACAGATGTGATATTTGTATCAAGCACATATTTATCTTCCATTTTCAGGAGGTGCAAAGTCAAATACATTGCATTGGCCAGATGGGAACTCCAGCAACCATGAGATGCTTGCTCTATCTCAAGCAACTTCCTCATTCTAGTCAACTAGTAAATGGAGATGCGGTACCATCAGATCCTCTGACATTTTCATCAGAGCTGCAAGTTTGAATTTTGTCTAAGAAACTCTTCTTTGCTAAATGTTAGCAACTGATCCTGACTCACTTGCTAACTTCAAAGGCGAAAAAAAAAAATGTTTGGCTCACGTTCCCCAGAGAATGTCAATTTGTGACCTCTGACCTGAAAAAAATGACTTTAAAATAATGTGGCTTCCCAAACAGATCAAACTGTGTAGTGCACATGACAGTTTCTTTTGAATATTCAGGCTCTATGCAAAGCACATGAGCCCTCTCGTTATTTGGTTATTTCCAACACCGACCATCCTCAACCACAGAACTGCTGTTCTATCTTCTGCACCTTGTCACGTGTCTGTCCTCTCTGCGTTGACTGTCTCTTCATCACCCTGTCATCTGCCTAACTGTGATTCATCTTCAAGAGGTAAGTTGTGTTAACCCCCCCCCCCGTGCATAGTTTCTGTTTCCTCTCTAGCAGGGTTGACCGCTAACACAGCTGTGTCCTCTCCCAACCCAAGCCTAACAAGTCTCTGCATATGAATAAATGAAGCCAGTCACTTATTACCATCTTTGTTTCGCTTCGTGTCAGGAACTGAGTCTTAGTTCTCGATGCTCAGCGTCAGGGAGGATCAGAAGCAGCACAGATGGTTGCACTAGTTCTCCATCGTGGCACAACTGGTTACTCAATGGGCTTCTCAAGTGTAAAGAAGTTCACAAGAGGGCTGTGGAGAAGGCTTAGAGGTTAAAAGCACTGGCTGCTCTTCCAGAGGACCTGGGTTCAATTCCCAGCACCCACATGGCAGCTCACAGCTGCCTGTAACTCCTGTTCCAGCAGATCCAATGTCCTTATATAGACATACATGCAGGCAAAACACCAATGTACATAAAATAAAATTAAATAAATTTTTTTTTTTAAAAAAAAGAAATGTATAAGAAACCTCACAAAATAGTCTTATCTCCTGGTTTCTGGGAGTTAGGAATCTGGGGGAGGTTGCATAGTTATCTCTGGCTCAAGGTTTTGTCGAGGCTGCAGATGGAGGATGGGTCAGATGACAGTCACTGGCGAAGGCTCAGTCTAGGGAATTTTGTGTCTACAGTCCCTCACGTGGTTGTTGACAGAGTAAAGTTCTTCACGGAGCAGCGCCGTTGAGGTCTTTAGCTCCTCACTGACTGTTGGCCAGAGGACTTCCCTAGCTCTTTTCATTGGGAAGTGCAGCACATGACTGCTGGCTTCTTCCAGAGTGAGTGAGTGCCTGAGATGGAAGATCAAGTCTATTTGACACACGAACCCTGACATCATCATTTTATCCTCATCTATGCTGCAACCGCTGTAGTTCCAGCCAATCCAGTCCACGTACAGGGGACGTGACTACCTGGACACGGATGACTTGGCCCGGCTTAGAGGCTCCCTGCCATGATGCTCTTCCTTCTGTGTGTGCGCGATTACCTGCTCAGGCTTTGGGAGGACACTGCCCAGGTCCCTGTCCTGGACCAGTCACTTCCTTCCTTTGAGTTCACTATAGTTAATGCCACAAGCTACTTGACCCATTGAATTACCTTGGAGATCGTTTTTAATGTAGTGTGTGCTCGGCTCTAAGATGTTTACCTATAATTAACATCATCTTGAGAAAAGATTATTGAATATACCATAGATCCATAGATAGGGGCATGATCATAGGAGAAATATAATAAAAAGCAGAACTATATGAAACATGATTGGGTACTCTAAGTTTGTCCTGACTCAAGGCCAAGTTTCCCATAAATCATCTTGATACTTTCATACTGTGGCTCACAGTTCTGCCTGTCCTTTTCTTTGCCCTGTGGTTTTAACCATTGCCATTTTGCAAAATCCTCCCAATAATCATTTGTTCCAGCCAATCCATGGCTCAGTAAGTGGGTGTTTCTGAGACCCACCATGGCCCAAAACAACTTGGGGGAAGAGAGAGTTTATTTCATCTTACAGTTTGTCCATCTTGCAGGTTATCATCATATAGGTTACGTTCATCACCCAGGATGCCAAGGCAAGAACTCAGTATATGAGCTTGAAGCGGAAACCACACCGTTTACTGGCTAGCTCCCAGGCACACATTCAGCTATCTTTCTTGTACACTCTGGCCCGCCTGCCTAGGCATGGTACTGCTCACAGAGAGCTGAGCTCCCCGGCATCATTTTGCAATCAAGAGACTACTCTCCAGCATGCCCACAGGGAATCTGATGGAGGCAGTTCTTCCACCGAGGGTCCCTCCTCTAAGATGTTTCAAACTGACAACCAAGATTAGCCGTTACCGTGGCTTACTGTGCAGGATGGCTGGGTCCATTTCAAGTTTATATCCTCTTGCTTCAGCTGCATCTTTGCTGCCTCCTGGTCATTTCTTTAAGCTGTGAGAAGTCATCCATTTAAGTATGCACAACAGCTATTTCTGCTTTTTTTTTTTTATCTTCTATCCTTTCTCGGCAGATGGGTTCATCGTCTGTTTTATTAAAAATAACAACAATGTCTCAAGTTTGCTGACCATTACTGTGTGTTAGGTGCCGGTGTAAGTAACATAAAATGAGTTATTGCAAGAGCCACAAGGGCTTCAAGATTAGCACTGGCATCATTCTATATGTAAGGCAAGTTCTGCTTAGAGTTATGAAACCATTGACGTTGTCCAATAGTAGAGCTGGGATCTGAAAGTGTGTTCGCCTGATCCTTAAGTTTAAGCTTCTTCAGTTTCACTGAGAAATAGTGTCGCTTGTGGGTCTACTTCCTCCCTGTCTGTGTAATCAGGAGACTGGGAGATGACCTTACTCAGTCCGCACACTTCACCGCATGTGTTTCTCCTAGAGATCTAGAGGCCATGTTGCTGAATACTCTTCCAGCTTGGTCCTTCCTTGGCTTTCAAGACCGCTGGACACGCACGTCATGGTTCTGCATGCTCCTGGATCTCCATCAATTGCTCAGGCTTCTCCTTGAGTTGACATCTTCACTCCAAAGCTTTAAATTTAAGCTTTAAATGCCTATGAGGTTCTGTCTTGCTTTTCCTTCAGGCTTCACGTTCTCACCTAGTGACCACATTTACCCTGGGTGTTCCAATAATCAACCTCTCAACAAACGATCTTTCTGTTAATTATGTTAGTCTTATGTTTAATTAAGGTTCTGATCTGAATTTTAACCATTTAAATGCCATGGAGGCACTACAAAATCAACTTGAGTTGGTGCATGTCAGCCCTGGGGAGGCTGAGGTAAAAGCATCACAATTTTAAGACCAGTATGAATCATACCATGAGTTTGAGGCCAACCTGAGCTACATGTTGAGACTGTCTCCAAAAGGAAAATCAACTTGACTAATCTCAGTGTCATCTTTCCCCAAATATCCCCCATCCCGTGTTTCTTAGCCAAGCAGTAAAGTCATCTATGCTGTCTGGGCTTTAGCTCTGTTCAGGTCTCCAAAATTGTACTGACAACTATTCCTCAGGAAAGACTCCCATTCTGGCTCAGTTTCCCCATGGAGTTTGTAGGAATTATTTTCTTTATTTAAAAAAATATTTATTTTTAATTCTCTCTCTCCCTTTCTGTGTGTGTGTGTGCACGTGCGTGCGTGCGTGTGTGTGTGTGTGTGTGCGTGCATGCGTGTGTGTGTGTGTGTGTGTGTGTGTGTGTGTGGAGTTACGCGTCAGTTGTGTGGCGTTGAGTGCAGGTGCCTATGGGGGCCTGAAGTGAAAGCTGGATCTGGGGAGCTGGAGTTAAAAGTGGTTGTGACCACCTGAGGCAGGTTCTGGGAACAGGACAGGGGTCCTCTAGAAGGGCAGTCTGTGCTCTTAAAGACTGAGACATCTCTGCAAGCCCTGCAATAATTTCTCAGAGTTCTGCTTACTCTCAGTCTCTCCATGACTACCTATCTCCACAAAGTACCGTGTATGCTATTTTTACCACTGCATACTTAATAAATACCAGATTTATTGGCTAGTAGTCTATGACCTTCTTATATTGCCTCAACTGGCATTTCTAAATTTCTTTAATTATTAAAAAGTAATATGTGATAATTACCAGCATAGGGAAAAGCTCCTGTGTTTTTAAGGTTTATCTTACACAACATACAAAACTTCTGCTTACTCAATTGATCACAGTGAGAAATATCATGCAAACATTTCTGCATTTTCAGTATGAAAGTATTAATTTCTTATGAATATATAGATTTGAAATTCATTGGAATATGTGTGTCTGTCAGAGTGGCCTTGAGTACTGCTTTCTTCTGTGTTTTGTAAGTCAGACTTAAACAGTTAGGTGATTTTACGTTCATGGCACATCTAACATATGTGCCTGTGGGTCTGCATGTGAGCCCACCGGACAGCATCCTAAGCAGTTCAGATGCTCAAACTCAATCTTCATTGCGATCCACAGGAAATGAATGCCACGACTCTTTTTTTTCTTCCCCTCCCCTCACTACAAATCTTTTAACAGAGAAGAGAGCTGAAAAATGGAGAGAATGAACTGTTTATCCAAAGTCACCCAGCTGGTAAGCGCCATAGGCACGGTGAGAAGGAAGCAGAGAGGTGCGAGCAGCTGCGTGGACAACGCTAGTTGTTTTATTAGTGTCTATAGTTTATGTGTGTGAGGGTGTGTGTGGATCTGTGCATACACATGTGTGGAGACCCGAGGTTGATGTTGTGTCTATAGTTTATGTGTGTGAGGGTGTGTGTGGATCTGTGCATACATGTGTGTGGAGACCCGAGGTTGATGTTGTGTCTATAGTTTATGTGTGTGAGGGTGTGTGTGGATCTGTGCATACACGTGTGTGGAGATCCGAGGTTGATGTTGGTATCTTCTGCAATCACTTTCCATCTTACTGTTTCAGGTTAGCACATTCTGCCGAGCCCAAAGCTTGCTGAGTCAGCTAGGGCGCCTGACTGGCAAATCCAAGGGACTCCGTCTCTGCCTCTCCAATGCAAGGGTTACAAGTGAGTTTCTTCATGTTCAGCTTCTTACAATGGTGCCAGGGAGCCAAACTTAGGTCTCCATGCCTGCATGGCACCAATTTACTGGCTGAGCCATCTTCCTAGCCCTGCAAGACTAAAGCTTTGAAGATGTAGTCAATCTGAGTCATCTTTCCCAATGGCCTTAACTAATTTAAATAATGTGGGAACTATTTGGCCTTTACAAAGGGCTGAGAAATTTGAATGGGGATCCCGATAAGCATGGTTGATCTTGACCTCTGCAATTTTCCACAGTTATCCATCTGTTCAGGCCTTTGTCAGTTGTCTTGTCAATACCCTCCCACTTCCTTTGGATTTTCTTCCTGTTGCCATGGACTTGCATATAATTGCTCCATTATCTTGCAGCTAAAATTTGTTACTAATGAGAAATTTGATGCCAACTGACTGGGATTCCCTCCTTTCCATCTTTAGTTCCTTCCTGCGTTCTTTACAGAGATAATTGCTGCTGTAGCGAATGAGCACAAGTTTGGTGCTTACAACACAAATGTCTAATCTGTAGAGGCCTGTGATAGGGTTGCTTTTGACTTCCAGGCAGACTCCATTCCTAGGCTTTGCCTGATTCCACGCACCGAGCATCTCTGGCCCAGAAACAGAGATGCTCAGAGAAAGGACTCACACTCTTTTGCTAACTCTTTCTATTGTTTTCTGAGGCCCAGAGTAACACAAAGTTGGTCTGTTGTCCGGGAACCATGTAGTTATTTGCTTAAACAATTAGCCTGCAAATCACATGATTTATTTAAAAAATGTAAATAATTCTAAATAAAGGGACTCCTTAAAACTCTAGTCCTGCTTAGGATGAACATCAGTATCTTGGGTTTAGATTCAATAAAAATTAAAAATATCTGTGGCTATAGATTCATATTATCCTTTTGTATGGTTTTAATAACCACTGTCCAAACACCAATAATGAAAGTATAAACCTTTCTTGGTGCAGAAAAGACCAATATCTTATTTTAAATCCAGCTTCCCCCAGGTGGGATTTTTTTTTTGACAGTCTAAAAGTAACTGTTCTTTTTCTCTTGGAAATGTGTCTGACTTGGGGTACTGGGCCATCAAGAGGTGCTGGCAGCCAGAGCATACAGAATCATGTTGACATCATATTTACATCATGCCTGCTTTCATTGAAAACAGTGACTGCCACAAGTCACCCTGTGTGTGCACTGCCTCCCTGCACTGGGTTTGCATTGGTTCTGGACAGTGAGTTCTGGGGCCTTTAGAAGCGAAAACCTTGTGAAAAGGAGTTAGATCATTACATGGGCATGTCTTTGCAGGGGCTATTGAGATCCCGGCCTCTTCTTCTCTGTATTTTTGCTTTATGTCTGCAGTGAGGGCTCCCTCACTGGGCTCCCTACCATGATGGTTTTTCTCACCACATCCTGCCTCAAAGCAATGGGGACAGTGGCCATGGATGCAAACCTCTGAAACCAGGAACAGAAAGCTGACTAACACATTGGGGTTGGGGAAAGCACTTAGCACGGAACTCCCCATGCCAATAACAGTGCATGTTCTCATGAGCTTTCTCTCAGCCGCTCCTTCTTCTGGGTCTATGATGGCCTCCTTTAAGTTCTGCTGGGCAGCAAAATCCTTTCTGTCCAGCCTCTGCATGGAAAAGTTATTTTTGCCTAAACAGTGATTGCCCTTCTCTCACTAGCTTGGTCTCTTCCTCCTGGAAACTCTTCCCAGGGCCTTTTAATGTCCAATATACTTGATTCTCTTGGCAACCTGCACTTTGTCTTCCCAGGATGCAGCTCAGTTATAGTTAAGAATTATGACTTATTGTGTGTTCCCTTTCAGAACAAACATTTTTTAAAAAGTATATTGTTTTTATTATTTCTTTGAAAATGTCATGCATGCATACAATACCTTTTGATCATATTCCATCCTCTCCCAAATCTTTACACTCCTCCCAACTCTATGTTCTCTTGTTTTTTACAATCCACCAAGCTTAACTAATTTCTATATGAACAGAATCCATTCTTTTCTGTTACTGTATCTCCGCTGCTTGGCATAGTGCACTCCACCAGAACCCAAAACCTCATTGGCAAGGAGGAAATGAGGTCACATTTCCTATTTGTTAGTCATGCCACAAGTTAATCTGCTTCCCTATGGCTCAGTGTTCCCTTTGCTGAAGTGGGGGTATTCATAGTACTCCTCTTACAGCTACTACGGGAGGCCAATGAAATATGTATAAGGCGCTTGTGAAATATCTTGTTTATGGCAAGTGCAGTGGTCAATAAATCTTAGCAATGAAGATGACAGAGACAAATACATTATTTCTTTTTATTTATAAAGCCAAGTTGGGGTTATCAAGAGAAAAGTTTTAATATATATTAAAGCCTTGACATCAAGAGAAAGAAAGGCTTAAGGAAAGGACAGTATTACACATATTGGAGAGTGTGTGAGCATCTTGAGAGTCGCCACAGTGTCCAGGGGAGACTTTGAGGGAGAAGTAAATCCAGTTGATTTGGGACACATCTGGAAGGGTCCACAAGCAGTGAGTGAAGTCAGAGAGTAATACTGGAATAGGTAATGAGAGGAAGGTAAATCTAAAGAAGGGATATTTAGTCCAAGACCTCCATGGTAGCAAGGAAGAGGACTTGGAAAAGTCCCCAGGGAGCCAGAAGTACAAAGAGCTTGAGGGGTCAGATTTGGCTTCTTCAAGGAACTACAAAGGCCAGTGGGGGTGGGTCAGAATGGGACAGGGGGGAAGTGATGGGTGGAGAACAATCACATAGGTCTTTTCATCGTATTAAGGAGTTGTGGTCTTATTTGGAGGTGCCGAGTGTTGGTAAGAAGGCAGACATGTAGTCTGAAGTAAAAGGGATATTCTGGATTCTATGTAGAGATCTACTGTAAGGAGAATGTTGGACACGTGAGCAGAATATTTCAGGTAGAGCAGGCTTTTCAGAGGGAGAAAATGGCTCAAGACCTGGGTTGGGACTGAACATGGTTTATTAAGGAACAGAGGAATTTTGGTGTGGGTTTAGAGAGCAATGTCGCTGCAGATGTAACTGACTGGGTCCCATCGTGTGATGGGTTTGGACTTTGTCATGGAGACAAGAAGATGAGCATGGAAAGGTATATAGGCAGGGGACCGATAAGAACCTCAGCTGCTCATGGTCCAACCAGCAAAGCACACATCTGTCTAGGTATTTCAAACCAATAATCTAATAGAGGGAATCAACCACATGGGTGACAGGAGAGATAAGCCGAGCATGGGTGGTGAAGCAGCTTCTAGTTATGAATAGTGGGAACCATTGTGTCGACTGGGGTAAGGGGTTGTGATAGTGAGGTGATGGGTGTTTCCAGAATCCAGATGCTGGGTCTGCTCAGCAGGAACTTGATAGCTATTATCCTAGTTAGAGTTTCTATTGCTGTGATGGAACACCTTGACCAAAATGCAGCTTGCGGGGGGGGGGGGGAAAGGGTTTATTTGGCTTACACTTTTACATTGCTATTCATCAATGAAGAAAGTCAGGACAAGAACTCAAACAGGACAGGAACCTGGAGGCAGGAGTTGATAGAGAAGCCTTGGAGGGATGGTACTTACTGGCTTGCTTCTCCTGGCTTGCTTATAGAACCCAGGGCCACCAGCCCAGGGACAGCACCACCCACAGTGGGTTAGGCCCTCCCCCATTGATCACTAATTGAGAAAATGTCTTACAGGTGGATCTCATGGAGGCATTTTCTCAACTGAAGCTCCTTCCTCTCTGATGACGCTAGCTTGTGTCAAGTTGACACACAAAAACCAGCCCGTACAACCATTACATTTAACATTTAAGATACTGTTAACAGAACAGCGAGCCTGAGTGATGTTGAGTGTGAAAGTCACAGACCATTGACGTTTAATAGACTTGAATTCAAACATGGTCATGTTTCTTGACATCCTGTGACCTGGAGCATGTTAAATTCTTTGTGCCACAGTTTATTTGTTGGTAAAATTATTTCACCACTGCCTCATCTGAGTTTTGGGGAGATTCAAGTATGTTTAGGTCTGTCTTATGCATGCCACACTAATGGGTAGTAACTACAATGTCCTAGTCCCTAGAAAACCTCTTGGGGCAATGGAAGAAGGGGACACAGTGTCTGATCCCTGGGGCCTTGTGTTGGTGTGTCTTTCACACTCTCAAACTGGGTTCTGCATCCTCATGAGAGCTGGGAGACATTTCCAAGGCTCCAGCTCTCCTGGGCTTAGTAGCTCATGGTTACTCATTCCCAACCTTTCATGATGTCAGATGGAGCCGTAAAGCAAATCCCCAAAGCAGGCAGAGTACTAGGTGAGAACATACGCTCTTGAGGATAGCAGTTGTCTCCTGAGGACATGGGTTTGACATGATGAGAGCATTCTGAGTGTATTCAAGAAAAAAGAAGGTGGCCTGGGGACAGGTTCAACCCTGAGGTCTTAAATGGGAAAGTGCAAAGATCTTAGAGGAGGAAATCTTGTGCACCAAGTGCCACTTCCCCTCGGCCAGTTTGGGCCCAGGGGAATAAGTCAAATCATCCTTGCCTTCACTTATTTGTGAACTGAAAAGTTATTGATTACCTATTGTACACCACTTATACCAAAATGTACCAACGGCAAATGGCAGCCGACTGGGTGCTCCCTGGGTCTCATTCTAACCAGAAAAACAATGATCGAATATCACAGCTAGGACATGAAATGGCTCTCAGAGGTCTGAGTGTGAAGGGCTTAGTCACACTTGGCACTGTTGGGAGGTAGTGGGGACCTGAGAATGCAGATACTAATGGAAGCTTTCAGGTCAGCTGGGACAGGTCTCCTGCTGAGTTCCAGCTGGAAGGTGTGAAGTTTCACCCCACCACATAGCTGTTTCCTCATTGCTGTGATAAAATATCCTGACCAAAGCAATTGAAGAAAGAAAATATTTGAGGCTTACAGGTCCAGGGTCCTGTCCATCGTGGTGGGAAGGCATGGAGGCAGGGGCCCCAGGTGGCTGGTCACATTGCGTCTGCAGTCAGGAGGCAGGGGGAGATGAACGCTGGTGCTCAACTCTCTTTCTTCTTTTGATTCACTCCAGGATCCAACACAGAAAATGGTGCCTCCTGGTTTATGCTGGGTCTTCCTACCTCATTATCCTGATCAAAAATGCCCACACGGACATGCCCGCAGGCTCATTTACTAGATGATTCTAGGTCTGTCAAGGTGTCAGTCAGTAAAACCCATCACAACTCCATGACTTCCTGACATAGAACCCAAAGGAACAGGCGCCGACTGGCTGTGGACTGAATCCTCCATGACTGTGAACCAAAGTACATCTTTCCTCTTTCTAGTTGCTCACCTCAGGAGTTTTGCTTTAATAACGGAGCAAACACAGAGGGTGGTGTAACTTGAGACAGGTCTCACAGAAAAGAAACTAGAAACAAGGAGTGTGCACGTGCACGCAAGAGCGTGGACCATAGCCCTTGCTGAGAAGGTCACTCCCGCCAGACTGAGAGCTTAGGTTTGGGGAGAGTAACAGACAGTGAGAGGAAGAGAATTCCAGATGGAGGGAACAGAGAGTAGATGTCAAAGCCCCAGGGCAGAATGAGCAGGGAGTGAGTGATGGGCTAGGTTCTCAACCTTCCTAATGCTGTGACCTTTTAATACAGTGCCTCATGTTGTGGTGACCCCCAAGCATAAAATTATTTCCATTCCTGCTTTATAATTGTAATTTTGCTACTATTATAGATCATAATGTTTTCTGATGATCTTAGGGTACCTGCAGCCCACAGGTTGAGATCTGCTGGAGGAGTGTTAGCAGGCTCCCCACCCAGTGGTGCTTTCAAAGCAGAGTGTGGCCTTCATTCCAGGTACTCTGGAGCCTTGTACTGCAGGCCTGGGAGGGATAGGCTGGGCTGTGACCTCATTTACATTTCAAGAGTGCTCAGAAATCTCCGGAATCCATTTTCTCTGCTGACTTAGGAGAATTAATTAGGTAATATCTGCACGGCACTTGACAATCTTGGAGGAACAGGACATATTATTATTATTTCCCCATTGAAGCCTTGTAAATGGGGGTCACGGCGCCCGGGATGCTGGCCCGAAGGAGGCAGAATGAGAAACAGCCCACAGTCCTTCACTAAAGAAAACATTTCTCTCTCTTGCCCTGCTGGGAAATCTCACTCCCATTTTTATAAGGCCAAAGAGGAACTTGCAAACAGAGCCAGTTCTGACTCTGTAATTAATTTCAAAGAACGTATTTTACCTTCACTGCTTATGAAGATATTAAAAAAATAACTTTTGTTTAGGTAGCACCTCTCTTTAGGGAGCTTGCTCACCAGCAAGTTTTGTCCCCTGGCCTTGTCTGGAAGTAGCAAAGAAACCCACTACCTTTTTAAATTTTTTAATTTTTTTTCATTTATTCTTGGGATTGTATTTTACTTCCAACATTGCTTTCTTCCCTCCCCCCTCACCAGCCCTCCCATCTACCCTCTCTGCTCTCCTCTCTTTTCTCATCAGTTATTATTGTATATGTGTTTGTATACTATTTTCACTTCGAAAGCTCGCAAGAAAGGATGCTAAAGGTTTCCCAGCAACCTGTGCTGTTGTCAGCAGCTGTTTACCCTCTGCCTGCTGCCTGCATTCCTTCCTCTTGTCAATTCCTAGATTTTCATAATTTGGATTTATTTGTATCTCTCTCCCCACCTCTGCATGCACACACACACACACACCACACACACACACGTGTGTGTGTGTGTGTATGTGTGTTTATGTATGTCCATTTGTCAGATTCCCTGGAGCCAGAGTTGAGGTAATAGGCAACTGTGAGCCATCTGACATGGATGCTGGGAACTGAACTCTTGAAGAGCAGCAAGCTCTTTTAACCAACCACTTAACTATCCCTCCAGCCCTCAATAAATTCTTTTGTGTTGCTGGCTCTCATCCAGTTCATCTTGCCCTGTGTTTCCCTAGTGGCAGCAGAGGGGATTGTCCTTTTTCCCCAAGCCACCCGTGCTACACGCATCAACCCATTTCTTTGAAAAACATACAGAGATAAGTCCTGTTGCTGTTATTAATGTAGCAGATAAGGAACCTGAGGCTCACAGGAGCCAAGCTGCATCTTGAAACAACATCGTGTGTAAGTGGCAAGTTTGGGACTTGGACCCAGGCAGTGTGATGCCGGAATGCACTTGCTAAGACATCAGCCTGAACTGTCAGTGTGAAAAGTGACTGAGATGACTCTGCAGGCTCCGTTAGCATCCAGGGCACCACCCTGGAGGCTCACACTTTATTACTTATTTATGTTTGGGGCAGTAAAAGCATTTTGCTTTCTTTTTTTTTTTTTTTAAAACGTGAAGTGGTGGGTGTGGGAGGTGAGTGGGTGTGAAGGAGAGAAACACCTTTTATGGATCGTCTGCTAAACCTCGTGAAGTCGTAGCTATGTCTCAGTGCCAGACGGCTGTGCCTGTTGACTTAAGGGCTCTGAAAGATGACAAGGCTTAAAAAAATCGACTGTCACCCGCAGAACTCGGAACGGATTGAAATAGAGTGCTTGAGTCATCTGTTAAAGATGCCACTCTGGGCCCCTGTCATGCAATGCCCGGTTAGAGCCAGGGACACATTAAAAACATAATAGCTTTGTCTGGTGGACATTCCGATGGAGAAGGTTCCCTGTCCCCTGGGCGGGGGCTGGGAAGTGGACACTGCTGCTTGACTAACACCCCATTTTAGGTGGCTGCTTGCCAGCTCAAGGGGGCAGCTGAGTCTCAGGAAAGCCTCTGGTTCAGCCATTGGTAAACAGGCTCCAAATAGAACTTATGGCAAAAGCCAACAGCTAAAGACTGACTTCATGTCTGTCTGCACCAAACAACTCTGGATCAAATCTCTTGGCATGCCACCCTAACCCAGCATCCACAGCCCTACCCATGCTCAGCCTCCTGCCAGACTATATGGGAAGTCCAACTTTCACCAGGCCTTCCTGTAACTTACCTACAGGCTTGACATTATTAAGACTATGCAGTTTAGAAGCAAAGATATTGTCACCAGGAAGGACCCACCATTCCAAAGGGGCCTGTGGCCACTCCACATAAACTGCTGAAAGTTTGAATGAACCAATCAGGAGCCGGCTGAGGTCATCTGGGCTTCCTAAGAATCATTGTGTAATGGGCCTGATGTGTATCTTGTTTGACTAGGAGGGCTTTGGGAAGGTATTGATGGGTTTCCAGAAAAGATAGTAGATGGGGCTGGAAGGGAAATATATTGATGCCAATGATGAGGAAGGTCAGCTGACTTTGACCTTCATTAATTACTAGCTATGTGAACTTAAAAAAGTGACAGCCTCTCTCTGCCCCGGTTTTACCTGCTTTTTATGAGTGTATGTGTGTGGTGTTGAATGTCACTATTCTGTGACTTGTGCATGTTGTATGCGCCTGTCTATATGGGTGTGTGCACTGTGTATGCAGGTGTCTCGTGTGTGTGCATGTGCACTCTTCCTTGGTTGCTTTCCACCTTACTTTGTCTTAAGATACAGCCTCTCACTCAAACTGCAGCTTACTGGTTTAGCTAGGTGGCTGGCCAATGAGCTCCAAGGATTCACCTGCTTGGGCCCCACGCTCCAACATGAGCTCTGAGGTTGTAGACAAATGTGCTCATATCTGACTTTTATGTGTGTGCTGGTGTTCTAAGCTCAGGTCTTCATGTTTGCGTGGCAAGCATTTTACCACTGAACCATCTCCAGAATCCCTATTTCGTCATCACCAAGTTTTTCTACGTAAACTAAAATTCACCGACGATCACCCACCCACATTCATGCACACCCACACACCAGCTTTGTTTCAACTTGAAGGTGGTAAGATGGGCACTCACAAGGCTATGGGATGGTATGAAGTGGAAATGCCATGAGCTGTGGACCATGAAGGAATAGGTTAACTGCTTCCTGTGAAGTGTCGCAACATTTCTTGACTTTCCTTCTGGGTAGTATTGAGCAGGAAGAAAAGCATCCCATTTCCACAATGTGTGCAGTGACTGATGGCTGTTTGCTTTAGCATGTTAGGAGGGTTACATGTGCTATATGGATGGAAATGTAAGTAAGCTAAGAATGTTAAGGGGATGTCTTGACTGGCAGGTAGCTGGGGACTGAATGAGATGAAAGAAACTCTTGGAGAAGAGAGAAGAGGAACTAAACCAAGAACACAGCTGGAGTTCACTATCAGTGATCTGAACTCCCTTTTACTCAATTATGTAGAACCTGCCCTGGGGGCCAGGTGACAAGGCCACTGGTCTCCACTAGTGATAGTCAACTGGGCCATGCCACAAGCTGTTGGAGCCCAAGGTCAGTATGGATATTACAAAATGTGAGCCTTTCTGTTTCACCACAAGGGAAGATCTGGAGGGAAATGTGGGTGGGGCTTATACAGATCCCCTGTTGAGAGATCCTATCCAGAAGGTCAATGCCATGACTCACAGATATGTTCAGTCTCTATTTGGGGGGGAGGGCTGCCTCAGGCGTAACTCTGGTCACTGTTATGAAAGCCAGCTTAGGAGACCAAGAGATGGTGAGCCATGTTTCTGCTTCTATCCTGGCAGTTGTCATTGTCCTAAGTTTGGACAGCACTCTAGGAAGCCTGCTGGCTGTCATCAGTCACAGTCAGCGAAGACAAATTAATATCCAGCCTCTTGGAAAGCTTCTTACCCACTCATTCACTTTTGTGAAACCAAGCAGAGATTAGCTAGAATGTTCTGCCCAGGCTGTGTCTGTAACTGGATAGAGTCATTTGCAGAACAAAGGTTGGCTGTTCGGTGTTAGATTTTTGAACCTAACAGTGTATCATTTGGGAGAAATAAGTAGAAAACAATTTACACATCTGCACACATATACATCAAAATATGTAATTAAATATTTTGCTTCCCACTTTTAAATTAGGCATACTTAATATCTTGTTAAAACTTGTAGAATTCTGTCAGAGAGGGGCTAAATCTCCTCATGGCATCATTGATAGACTTGTATTTAACCAGATATTTCAGCAAGTGCATGAACCACGAGGCACAACTTCTCTTCAAATATCACAAGGGCTAAATTAGCAGCAACAGTGGAACCTGCCTCAACAGTGGGAGGCAGAAGGCAGGATATTGGATTGCGCAACCAACACATCCAGATTGGACCTCAGTAAGACCAATGAGTGATACTGACTGAATGTCATGTCTTGTCAATCTTCTGACATGAGTTGATCCTTATACAACTGAAAATGATGGGGATTGTCCCCAGTGTGTCAACAAGCACCCCCATAGTTGGTAAGTCCCAGAATGGAAATAAGCATGGGGATCAGAGGCACTGTCTCGCCCTGGAGTGTTTCTTATACAGAAATGAGCATGGGAGCTGCAGACATGAATCACTCATGCCTTGTTGGTTTTAGTTATCCATCCATTTGGACTGAAATGTATATAGTTCCCATTTCTTGGTGGGGACTATACAGCTCTCTATAAATCTTTCTGTAGTGTTCGTAAAGGTTTGTGCTGAGAAATCCCTCCAGGTATAGTAATCGGTACAAATCTTGGCGGGGTGGACTCTGTTCTTCTATGGCAGTGAACATTCTGTGGCCCAGGCCATATATCTGAACACTCTACTTCACACATCCATCAAAGCACCTCAGGCAAGGCCCATTAATACGGCCAAAGCCAGACTCGTACCTTTTCTGAATCTTTCTCAGTTGGTGGCACCACTGTCCTGGCCTCACAAGCTATGGACCTGGGGTCCTGGGTGGCTTTCTCTCCCCTGACTTCTCTCTCTTGAGACAAAGAGTCTCACTATGTATCACCGTCTGGCCTGGGTCTCGGGACCCCTGCCTCAGCCTCCTGAGTGCTGAGGTTACAGAATCAGCCACTGCATCTGGCTTTCTTCCCTCTCACTGTATCCCCCCTCTGCATCCACTGGCTAATTAATCATGTACGGTTAAAAAGCCATTGAATGTGTATTTGGATCAGTTCTTACCACCACCCTCTTCGTTTCAGGCCCGCTGGGACATTCTCATGATGGCTGCCAACAGGTATTTTTAATCCTACTTTGTTTTACTGTTTTGACATCTTGTTTTTAATATTTCCTTTGTTCTTAAGATTTACCCCTCAATAAGTGGTTTGATTTCTGTGGAAACTTGGGAAGCACCCACTTTAGTTTTATCAGCCAGTACCGTCATTGATTTTCAGGGCCTTCTTAAGCCTATCATATGCTATTAAAATCCATCCCAGACCCACAAATCTGGAGTGGTCCTTTCTGTCATAGGTGAGGAATTTTGTCATGAGACTGTGGTGGTTAAACAAGAGTGGTCCCCATAGACTCACATTTGAATGCTTAGTCAAAAGGGAGTGGTGCTATTTGGAGCTGTAGCCATGTTGGAGGAAGTGTGTCTCTGGGGATGGACTTTGAGGTTTCAAAAGCTCAAGCCAGGTGCTCTCTCCCTCTCCCTCCCCTCCCCCCCTCTCTCTTAGTGATCCTGCCGTAAAACTCTAGACTCTGTCCAACACCATGTCTGCCTGTGTGCTGCCCTGCTCTCTACCATGGTAATGGACTACACCTCTGAACTGTAAGCCAGCCCTAATCAAATGTTTTCCTATATAAGAGTTGCTATATAACAGTTGTGTGTCTCTTCACAACAATAAAAACCCCAGCTAAAACAGAAACTTTTCCCTTCGCAAGGGTTTGTGAGTTTAACTCTGTCTTTAAAATAATTAAAGAAAGAAAACTCTTGTGTGTGTGTGGGGGGGGGGCGGCAATGAACCTTATATGCCTTCTAAATATTGGAGAGTGACTGTCTTTATTCTTTTTACGTCAGGCTAATGTTCATGTTTCCTCCCCCTTGAGTATAGAGATTTAAGTGTGTGTGTGCAGGATAGTGGTGTATACATGTATATGCACCTGTGTGCAGGATGGTGGTGTATGTATGTATATGCGCCTGTGTGCAGGATGGTGGTGTATACATGTATATGCGCCTGTGTGCAGGATGGTGGTGTATACATGCATATGCGCCTGTGTGCAGGATGGTGGTGTATACATGTGTATGCACCCATGTGCAAGATGGTAGTATATACATGTATATGTGCCTATGTGCAGGTGCACTTCTTGCCTGTGCATGTGATGTTGGATGTCTTTCTCTGCGACTCCCCATCTTTTACATACTGCCTCTCACTGAACCTGGAACTTGGTACTTCATCTTGACTGGCTAGTGAGCCCCCAGAATCTGCCCATCTTTGTCTCCCAGTTCTGGGGAATCAGAGCCATGCTCCGATGCTAGGGATCTGAAATCAGCAGGTCCTTATGACTATACAGACAGAATTCACCCATTGTCTTTGAGGATTTAACTTTGATTATGATTTTATGTTTCTGACATGGGTTTTCAAGTATGTTATTCAGCGTTCTGCATGTTTAAAACAATCTGGTTAATTTCTCCAAAAGGACAACTTGACTGTCTATATAGAACTTCTGGACAACAATCCAATTTAATGCCAATGTAGAAACCATTTAGTGTTACAGGGCACAGTATAAGCCAACACCATAGTTTCCCTTGAGTGAGAGTAGGAATGATATTTTTCTCAATATTTTTATGTGTGGATCTTAGTTGCTTAAAAGAATGCCAGGTCTTCATTTTCCAATTGTTGTCTTTATCTAGATACAGTCCTCTGTCTCTCTAGGTCTTAGCTATTATTTTATTTTCCAACATACTATTTTTATTTATTATTTGGGAGTTTCACATGGTAGACCCTAATCACATTTACTTCCCAGCCCTCCTAGGTCTACCCCTGACTTTTGAACCCCTCCCCCCAGAAAAAAAGAACAGAAAAAAATTCAAGTCCAGTTTGTGTTGCTCATATACTCATTGGAGCATGGTCAAACTCCTGGTTCCAATTCTTTAAAGAAAACAGTCTTTCCTCACCCCACTCCCACCAGAAGCCTCCAGCTGTGAGGAGCTAACCCTTAGGATCCCTATCAGAATTTTTTAGGAGTTCCCTTCAAGGGTTTCCTGTCTAGACTGCTTCTTTTTGGGGGGTAGGTGGGTGGAGAAAAGAGGCCGCCACAGAAGCCTTCCGTGTCTCTCATTCTCAACTGTGACTCTGTAGCCATCCACATCACTGCAAAAGAGATTTCCTGGTGAGATTTCTGTAATTTGCTTTTGCTTTTTGTTATTTCTTTTTCTTCTGAGTTTGGTAGAAGGGAGTGAATGTCCTCATTCATCTCTTCCATCACTGGCTCCGTCTCTTGTGTTTGCCTTCTACTGGTTGCCTTCCAAGTAGCTTCCAGTTTGCTTTTTGTCTTTTACCTGAGACGATTCTTCCTGATCTTCAGTTAATTTCTCAATACAGTGCTCATTCTACTTCCCTAGGGGAAGGAAGTATAATGCGTCTCATGGAGAGGAAAGATCTGACATTTAAAACATGCTTCTGCCTTCCTTCCCCTCTTCCTCATCTTTTCTGTTTGGCAGCAATTTAACAGCTCGACTCCATACTCTGTAGACTTCCTTGCTTTGGAGTCCACAGTATACTTGTAGGCTTCGTGTTGCTTCTCACACCAGCTAAGATCTTTCTAAAAGGGAACTCCAGCTCCACAGTTACAGAGAAAAGGGGTGAAATAAAGTGACTGCCAGTCAAGGGCCACTCTGGGGCATCTGGGAGGGTAAGGTTGGTGAGATGAAGGCAGAAGAGGAACCTCAGGGATAATGGAAGAGGTGGAGTCTCAGAGTTTGTCACAGACTTTGGAAACAAATCCCAAGACTTTTCTGACAGGAACTGGGAGGTGCCTTTTGGGTAACAGAGATGAGGAAGGTTCTTCCCACTGTGTAAATTTCTCACCAGACCCAGATGTGCAAGGGAAAGGCTTCACTTTGTCCCTCATCAGCTGAGAGTTGGTGTGGCCAAGAAGTGCTAAGTCTGATTTGAAAATCAACCCATCTAGCTAGCCTACAGTTCAACTGCTGGGGAGGCTGAGAGACAGGAGGTGCTGAGTTCAAGGTCAGACGGGGTTACATAGCGAGGCTCTGTCACATTCAAAATGGCAGTCTTCAACTCTTTGTACATCACAGTGCTCAGGCACACTATTCTAGACTGTTCTGGGTTCTGGGGCCTCCAGTATGAGTCTTTGTTTTCTTGGGAATTACATCTTATAGGATATTAGTCAGATGCTAATCCAAGCATTCACATCCTGCGAGGAGATGAGAGATCAGGAGATGCTTCCAGAAGAAGTGAGGAGTCCTCTGGAAGACGACGGTTTCACCCGCAACAAGTGTGGAAGTGGGTGGGGGCGGCGGAAGAGCAATGGCAGGCAAAGGGTCGGCGCCAGCCAATTCCGCACAGGCACGATCTCACTTAGGCGCCCAGGATTCTTGAGAGCACAGGGAGGCACTGGTTGGTGTTTTGAAGGGTGGAACCGGAAGAGAAGGATGACTCATTCAAAGGCTGCTGCTTGGAAGAGTTAACTCTGGAAGCAGATTCCTTTCCACCGGGGGCGAGGGTGATAGGAGGAAGATGGAGGAAGATCCCCAGGAGGTGAGACTGACGCTAACCGTGCCGGATGTTGAAGTGAGCAGTGATTTTTTTTTTCTCCTTTATGAAAACCAAGGGTTATAGGGAAGGGGTTGGCGAATCGGAAGTTGATGATTATGTAGGTCTGTTGGGCTACACTCCTCGATTGGTGTGAAGGAATGGAGGTTCCTAGTTGATTTGGAGCTGATTACTGTTTAAGGAAGCTCATACTTCCAGACTTTCATGCGTCTCTGTGTGTCTCCAGAACGAAGTCAGGAGCCCAGTCTCTTCTCCTTCCCTGCCTAGAGCCTGAACTACTTGGACTTGGGGAAGCAGGTTGGAAGGGGAGACGGACGGTGAAGCTCTCCCACTTCTCTTCATCACACCGTCACAACCTTCACACGCTTCCTTCCTTTCCTCGGAGAAGTCATGTGCCAACTGCCAGACTCAGAGAGACATTAAGCCGGCTCTAGGAGCCCATAGCTCCTAGAAATTCATCCAGCAGAAATTCCTCCATGTCCCTGATTGGTCGGTCGTGTTCATCTACAGCTTCTGTTTGCCTCTGAGTGGAGGAATGAGGGAGCCGAACATTCATGCCAAGGACTGTGGACACATAGATCAACCCAGTGCAAATCCAGTAACTGCACAATACTCAACAAGGCGTGCGTGGTGTGTGTGTGTGTGTGTGTGTGTGTGTGTGTGTGTGTGTGTGTGGTGTGGTGAAGCACACTCTCTCCAAAGGCAGACCATTTGCACCGCTCAAAAGCAAACTGGAGCATGTCTGTTCTGCCTCTGCTGGGTATCCTTGAACATCTGGACTTTTCTTACATGGAAATGCTGCATCTTAGGTTTGCACTAATTCCGCAAACTTGCTTAGGAATGGTATTTCCTTTTCTTATCAATGTCTGGTGAGTCCACAAAGGGTTAATAAGTGACCTGAGCTCCCTGCTGGAGAGCCTTGCCTTTTGGATACAGCTGATTATTGGCTCTGGGAGGTATCTGAGCTCATTTCAAGGTAAATCAGAGATGAGTTTAGAAAATGCATTCATCGTTGGGCACTCTTCTTGGGAGAAAGGAAGGCTGGGCCACCGCTTCCTCAGGACTAATAGGTTGTGTATAGTGAAAAAAAAAGGGGCGGAGGTTGTGGGGCTGGAGATATGGCTCAGCAGTTAAAGGATTTCTGCTCTTCAGAACAGAATTCAGTTCCCAGCACCATGGGAACTGTAGCTCCAGCTCTAGGGGAACTGATGCTTTCTTTTGGCCTTTGCAGATGTGTGTGTGTGTGTGTGTGTGTGTGTGTGTGTGCGTACATCTAAAGAAAACCTCTTGGAATCTGTTCTGTTGAGCATTTATTTTTGAACTTATTGGGTTATTTTTATCCTATAGCCAAGACTTGTTATCACTAGAAAATCCAATAAATTAATAGACTTTGAAAACTAATCATTTCTAAATGAAAAAAATTAAATTGAAATTACTGTGAATGGCTGGCTGTAGGGGTCAGGCGGGTGACAAAACAAAACCAGAGTGGCAGCAGGCAGGGTATGTCCATGTGTGACATCTGCTGCCTCAGGAGGCTGCTTCCTAGTTGCATTTAACTGTGCTTAGCTTCGGATGTGGGTATGTGGCCCCAGTGTCATTTATTCCAGCTTTTCCAAAGAAGCTGAAAATTTGTTTATTTATGGGAAATTAGTTGGCAGCTAAATTCAAAATACCAGTGCAGGGCAAACAAGATACAGTATACATTCCATCAGTTTCAGAATAGATTGTAGAATGGAGAAATTTCTTATCTCTATTTGGAGCCCTGAAGAGGGAAGACAGAGTCCTCTAAGTCAAGGCTTTGTCTCACCGCTTAATGAGAGGAGACTTGTAGGCTAAATTTCTCTGTTCCTCCGGTCAGTTCCCAAATAGCCACACAGAGACTTACTATTAATTATAAATGCTCAGCCAATAGCTTAGGCTTGTTACTAACGAGCTCTTACAACTGAAATTAACCAATGTTTATTAATTTATGTTCTACTCTATGGCTTCCTCTGTGTCTGACTGGTGACTCCATCCTCTTCATCCCTGTGTTCTTTTTGTCTGCAAGTCCTGCCTAACCTTAACCTGCCTAGCCATTGGCCATTTAGTCCTTTACTAAACCAATGAGAGCAACAAATATCCACAGTGTACAGAAAGATTGTTCCACAGCAGAGGCATGTAGCATTAGAATTCTGCTCTTAAGGGACAGTGTAAGCAATGTGTGGAAATATAGTTCAGATCCAATCCCTCAACCCAGCAGAGGATAATCATCAAGGAAATCACCAACTGAGCCATCAGGGTTTATAGCTAGTTCTTACCTGTCACTATCTCAACGGCACATGGCATTTGATGAAAACTGTCACATAGGGCTGTGTAGGTTGAGTCCTGGTCATTTGGAAGAGGGCCTCATGTACTTTGTAGATTATATGAGCTGGGGTGTGAAGTGGAATCACAGGAACCCGTGAAAGACAGGATGTTCTGTATTTAAGAATGGACAGTGGTATGCACATTTGGATGAAGGTTAGTGGGTCTGAATATAGTCATAAATAACATTGCTATTGGAGCTCAATGACAGGAGGAAAATTGCCTTGTTCATTCTATTTCTAGCAATGAGTGCATAGCCAACCCATGAAAATGTTTCTCTATATAAAATATTTAGCCTTCTGGAAATTAGAGATTGGATGAAGATATTAGCTTTGGAGTTAGTGATTCATAGTCATCAATGACTTCTTGGAGCCATTGGAATAAAAGGATTTCTGGGAGAACCTAGTAACCAAAGAGGAAATGAAGTCAGACAGGAGAGTATTCACCTGTTGTCTGTTGACATAACAGAATACCAGAGACTGAGTGGGTTCTAGGGTTTATCACGGCTCAGGATTCTCAACTTCTGGTAAGTGCTGGAAGAGGGATCAAGTACACACAAGAGACAAATACCAGTGACCAGGTTCACTTTGTAACAGCCCATTCTTGAGGTAACTGAAGGCCACTTTAGAGGAAGACTCTGTCATATATGTGGTTATATGTTCACACACATACATAAACACACACACACACACATATGAGTGGGGGGGCACAGAACAGCCTTCAGTTCTCCCTCTTGTTTTTTTTCAAACAGAGTTTCTGATTGTCTTGGAACTTACCAAGTATGCTGAGCTGGCTAGTTAGTGAGTCTAGAAACTTGCTTGGTATCTCAATATTACCAACTCTGGGATTACAAGTACACATTACCATATCTGGCTTTTCTTTAAAAAAAAAACACAAAACACAAACATGGGTTCTGGGCATCAAATTCAGGTCTTCATGCTTGCAAGACCAGCATTTTCCTGGCTGAGCCATCTACCCAGTTCATCAATTTCTCTAGTGACTTAACACAGTCTCTCAACACTGTTACCAGAAACTATGATTAAACTTCATTGTTACCTTGACTGGACTTAAACTCACCAAGGAACCTCTCAGGGTGCCTATAAAGGTGTTCTCAGGAAGCTCTGAGGTAGAGGGCCCTCCTTAAATGTAGGTGGCACCATCCCGTGGGTTGCAGGTCCTTATGTATCAAAAGAGGAAAAAGGAAAAAGCCAGAAGAGTTTTGCCATTGACTCATTCTGCTTCTTGGGCCTATGATGTGAACTCAACTGCTTCGCCATGGCCTCCTTGGGATGACAGTGAACATTCTAAAACCAGAAGAAATCTTTCCTGTCCTGTGTCATTTATGCTGAGTGCTTTGTTACAGCCATGTACATTTCGACTTATCCAGGGACCAAGCTTTCTTGTCAACTTTGGAGAAGGCAAGCCATATTCAAATCGTACCACTGAAGGGTCTAAAGTGTGGAACCAGGACAGATATGCCAAAAAAGGCAAGAACTCACCCTGCATCCCCTTTGTCAGCATAAGAAATATTCTCAGGTCATATCTGGCAAATAAATAAATGAGGAAATTAGTGGGTAATGGACAACACAAAGCCCTATGGAGACATCATGTAGAGTATGGACTGAATTAAGGTCATTGTCTTGAAGGGAGGCAGTGGTAGAATTTGGTGATTTTGGTAAGAGCAGCGGCAGTCTCAGTAGAGTTCATCTATGCCAAACAAGTAAGAATTGGCTTAGCTGTCTCCTCTAGGCAGCTCCCTGGCTGTCCTCATTCCTTTTATATTCCCTACCCTCAAGCCAACGCTCTGCTCTGCCGTATGACAACACTATGCTTATTACCTAACAAAATGCCTGCTCCTCAGTGTTACAAAAGTGCAGGTCTCTACATCCTTCACAAATCCATGAGCCTTGTAAGCGCTGAGATTTTCATAACTCTTCCTTGTTATGGCACAGTGGTGTGAGCAGTGGTATACAGAATATTGTTAACAGAGATTTTTGAGCAGTTGTAATTTAAAAAAGAGGTAAACCAAGTTTCTTTTTTAACTTTCTTTTTATTTATTCTTTGTATCTTTCATATCATGTGTCTTGATCCCATTCATTTCTCTGTGTATCTACTCTCTGCCCTTGAAGCCCCCCACCCCTCAAAATTTAAAAGAAAAAAAAATAGACAAGAAAGTGGGGGAATCTTGCATGGAAGTTATAGTGTTACACAGTGAGCCATGCAGTAGACCCGTTTGTTCATATACCTTTACTTGCAAGTGTTCATTGCAGAGAGTCATGGTCTGGTTTGAGGCCTCTGGTTTCTGCTACACTGTCTATACTGGATCATCACTGGGACTCTTGGTTATCCTGCTGTTGCTGTGTGTTGTGAAGATCCTGCAGCTTTGGTTCCACAAGACAGGTCCCCTCATGTGCTCCAGCAGGTCACAGATGGGGTGGACACTGGGGTGGGCCAGCCCTTGTTCTGGGCCTGAGTAGTTGCAAGGTTGACCATCCCATCAACTGTCCCTTGTCCTCACCACTAAGATGCGCTCTCCTGCATTGCCTTAGCAAGTTCACCCTTTGCAGTGATGAGGGGGAGTTCTCCTGCTTTTATGTTCTCAGGGTGGGATCTCCCACACCTGCACTTTCAGGACCAGCTCTATGGTGCTGCCCAGGGGTGGCATAGGGACCACTCTCCCAAGGGATGCAGCAGAGAAGGAGCAGGGCTAGCTTTCCTGCTCTTATGACCTAAGGGCCAGTTCTTCTACCTGCCTCATGTGTTGATGGGGGGGCTTACCCTCTGATATTGCCACATGACAGGTGAGCAATGGGTACAGCTCTTCCATGCTCACAATCAGGGCTGGTTCACTCACGCCTCTGCCAGTGGGGTTGGCTCTATTGTGCTGCCCATGTGAGGTGCAGGGCCTGCTCTCCTGAGTGTTGCAGATGGTGGTGGGGAGGGCCAGCTCTTTCTTCCTTCTGACCTCAAGACCAGCTCTTCTACTTGCCTAGGTCATTGATGGGGAGGGAGGGCATCTTTGCCTTGCCCATGCTGTCACATGACAGGCAGATGAATAATGGAAACAGCTCTCCCATGCTCACAGCTTTGGGGCTGGCTCGCTCACAGTTTTGGGGCTGGCTCACTCACACCTCCACCAACAGGACTGACTCTATTGTGCTACCCAGGCAAAGTACAGTGCCAACAAAAAACCAATTTTCAAACCACATGATAAATGTAGAATTGAGAAATGCATGAGCCTAAATGTGGGGGTAGTAGACAGAGAAATTGATTATTCTGAGGAGGGTAGCTGCTAAGGTTTCACAAAGAGGTTCATGAAGAATTATAATATCAGGCAGGATTGTGGAAACTCAGTACCCAGCTAGATTTCTGTCTTAGACCATGTGCTATTGCTGTGAAGAGACACCACAACCAAGGCAACACTTATAAAAGAAGGCATTTAGCCAGGGGCTTGCTTATGGTTTCAAAGGCCAAAGGCTTAGTCCGTTATCAACATGGTGGGGAGGACGGCACTGGAATAGTAGAGAGTTACATCCTGATCCATAGGCAGAGGTGGGAAAGAGGGGGCAAGAGGGCGCTGGGCCTTGCATAGGCTTTTGAAACCCAAAACTTCACCCCCAGTGACACACTTCCTCCAACAAGGCCACTCCTATTCCAACAGGATGACACCTCCTAATCCTTCTAATCTTGTCAAATATTTCCTCTCATTGGTGATTAAGAATTCAAATATATGATCCTATGGGGGTGTAACAGGCTCTCTTTTGGGCCACCAAACATCTTCCAAATCATGACATGGAGGCTTATAATTAGCTATGAATGCTCAGCCTCATCTTATGCTTGTCCCACTAGCTCCTATAACTTAATTTAAGCTGTTTCTCTTCATCTATGTTTTGCCTCAAGTTTATTTATTTTACCTTTCTTTCATTCTGTATGTCCTTCTCCGTGTCTGTCTGTCTGGTAGCTGTCTGTCTGTCTGGCCATGGGTATCTCCCTCTCTTTCTGCCTTGTCCTCTCTTCTCTTTCCTCTTGAGCCTAGATTCTTCCTTCTACGTAGTCTCTCTGCCTGCTAGCCCTGCCTATCCCTCTGCTGCCTAACTATTGACCATTCAGCTTTTTATTTGACCAATCAGGTACCTTAGGCAGGCAAAGCAACACATCTTTACATGATTTAAACAAATGCAGCATAAACAAGTACAGCACATCTTTGCCTAATTAAAGTAACACTCCACAGTGAGGACCACTCTCATTCAAACATAGTGGGGCATTTCCCTTTTCCTATGTAAGGCTTAAGAACACGGGACTTTGTTAGCAGGTGCTCTGGAGGTTGGTAAGGACAATAGGGGGCCTTGATAAGTTTGCCCCTGAGTGAAATAAAAGTGGAGGATAGAACACCAATGGGGTTTCCAACTATACAGAGGAACACTTATCCATCACAGAGAAAATGTTCGCAATATATTGTTAAAATAAGAAGCGGGCGCCCAAAGTGGTAGGAACCATGTTTATTTCTAAGACAAATGTGTTTTTCTCTTTCTTTCTTAGAAATGAGTTTTCTTAGGAATAAACGCATGTACAGAGAATAAAGAAACCACCGGGGCATTTACTGAGATGTTTACCTGGCAAGCACTTTTTTTTTTTTAAAACAGCTGACTCTTTAATGCCGTGTACTTTCCTTTCTTCCAGCTGTTCCGTGTTGGGAATTATTACTCAAGGAACAAAAAGCACAATAAAAATAATTCACCACGAATGCTTCTCTTAGAAAGTCTTTGAATAACAATCCTAATAACATGGAAATCGATGGCGATATTTGTTAAGTGAAAAAACCAGACTTTGGAATTCATTGCGCGTGGAAGATGCCATATGTGTAGTGGTGTATGAGACTGTGTCTGGCATGGGCACTCAGGAGGAAGAACACCACCTGTCACTGGGGAGCCTGGGGGTGATTTAATTACAGAAACTATATTTAAACAACTAATGGAATGTTATCTTATATCTGGTTCTTACATACCTTTTAAGAAATATTTGTTTTTATTTTGTGTGTTCAGTGTTTATGCCTGCTTGCATGTATGTGTACCACGTGTGTGTCTGGAGCCTGCAGAGGGCGGAAGTGGGCACAGGTCCCCAGGAACTGGAGTTACAGAGGGTTGTAAGCCCATGTGTAGTTGTTCGGAATTGAACCTGGAGCCTCTGACAAAAGCAACTAGTGCTCTCAGCCACTGAGCCATCTCTCCAGACCCCTAGTATAGCCTTGTACTGAAAATAATTAGCTAGCATGAAAACTCAGAAGGATGTCAGAAAATCACAGAGACCAGGAAACATGGCTACGAATGTCCTGTGAGACTTAACTTTGAAACATCTTGGTGTTATGTCATTTCCTGACTGGCCCTGCCTATTTTAAGAATAAAACGCTAGAGTGTGAGGTTGTGAGGAAGCAGACCTTTGATGGTGTCACTCCCCTGCTCCGAGTCCTCCACAGCTCTCCAATGCTTTGGAATAAAGTCTGAACTCCCCGGGCAGATCTGCAAGCCTTTGGAGACCTGGATTTGCCTGCTCTCCACCTCTCCATTTCCTTCCGCCCCACGTCCCCAGTGTCTCTGTAGTTCACGCACCTCTCTCTCCCCTCCTGGACTTCTGTCTCCAAAGCATGTCTGTGGAACGTTCCTCCTCCTCTCCCACTCACCTCACAGACTCCTACACAGCTGAAATGCCACTTCCTTTCAATCCGTTCTGCCGTCTTGACTAGTCATTCTTATTTGAGTGTGTCCTTTCAGCATACTGCGCCTCTTCTCAAACAGACCTGTGGCACCGCAGCTGTTTCTTGTGTCCACGTTACCCCATGTCTCTGGCGTCTCACACGCTGCGGTGCTCTCAGTGCGTGCCACCCAGACAGATTCGTAGATTGAGAGCATGTGTGAATGAATTGTCTAGCCCAAGAGGCAGAGCCCAGGGTTTCCATTCCTCCAGCAGCCTTCAGGACTGGAGTGGATGGTGGCAGTTACAGAGAATCTGCCGTCTAAAGACTGAGAAAAGCAAAGTTCACAGGAGCAGCCAGGGCTGACATCTCAACGTATTTCATGTTACTCTAATGGAATTCAACAGACGAGTTCATTTACAAAGAAATGTGCTTCTTAAAATTCTTAAGGGTGGAGACAGGAAGACCAATGTCAAGCAGTCTGAATCTGGCAAGGGCCCTCTTGCTACGGTGCCATTCTCATGGTGAAAGATACCACATGGTAACAGAAAGATAATGTACCAGCTCAGGCCACTCTTGACTGTTAAGACTCCATTCCTATCTGGAAGGTCCCACCCTAAAGACTTCTTCTAACCCTAGGTACTCCGAAGCTCCACCTCTAAGTTCCAACAACATAAGAATTAAAACATAAAAAGTTAACATTCCAACACATGGGCTTTCTGAGCTGGGACCAACGATGCAGGGTTAGGCAGGCAGATCCCCACAGCAGTGATGCTCAGTCAGCTCTTGGATAGGAGAGCTCACCAGGAACACACTGGCCAGAAACTCGCCAAGTTTCAACTTCCCCATGTCAGAGAGGCGCGTTTTTCATCAAGAAAGCATGTGACAGCAGACGGTGGCAAGAATGTTGCAAAGGCTGGTGGGAGGGTAGACTGGTACATCCACTGTGCCAATCAGTATGGCGGTTCCTCAAAACTCTCAAAGTGGAACTTGCAGAAGCTCCAGCCACTACCGGTTGGCATACCCAGCAGACGCTAAGTCAGCATGCCAGAGAAAGACCTGCACACCTGTGTTTGCTGCAGCTCTACTCAGACCAGCCAATGCACAGAACTAGCTGTGACAGCCATCACCAGGTGAGTGGATAAGGAATGCTGAGTCCTTACACACAATGGAGTTTTATTCGACCTTAAAGGAAAAGGAAATGATGTCAGTTATGGGGAAATGGATGGAACTGGAGATCGTTGTGCTAAGCAAGGCAAGTCAGATGCAGACAGACACTGCACGTTTTCTCTAACGTGGACTCTGGGAGGGGAGAAACGGAAGTAAAATGGGAAACTACCGGGGATGTGGAAGGAGGGAAAAGGGAGATCAGAGGGAGAGCTAGATGGGGTGCATATGATCAAAGGGCATGGACTTATCATGGGGGAACCCCTTATTTGTACAGTTGCGAATGCAAAAAGAGATCAGCTGGCAAGGCTACCTTCACAGGCGAAGGCCAGCAGGCTGGGACTGCAAAGAGCAGCAGGGGCCTCATGTGAGCTGGTGTAGGGGTGAGTGAGTGAAGGGGGTAGTGGCATTGATAGATCCAGACTGCCAGAACTGTGTAGCCCTCTTGTTGTTTTTGAGACAAGATCTCATGTAGCTGAAGTTGGCCCCGAACTTTTTTTATGAAATCAAAGATGGCATTGAACGTCTGATCCTTCTGCTACAGTCTCTGGAAATTACAATTATGCATGGCCAGACCCAATTTATGCAGTGCTAGGGATTGAATGTTGGGCTCCATGCATGCTAGGCAAGCACTCTACCAATTGATCTACAGCTCCAGCCCAAAGACTGGCTTTAAGGTGGGTATTTAACAAGCACCGAACAATTAGGAGAAATGCCACTCACCTGTGTCATTCTCTTTGCGTAACAGTCAGGAATCCAACACACACACATGCGTATGTACACACACTCTCTCTCTCATATCACACACACCATGGTCTGTTTCAAAGAAAATCTCTGCATAAGTCCTCTGGCAGCTCTGGGCTTCTGCATTGAAGTGGTATTATGGGAAATAAGCTTCTGAATGGTGTTGACAGGCAACACCACTTGGGAGCCCAAACATTTATATTTTGCGGGAGCTCTTTAAAAAATTTATAGCAAGATCAGCATTATCACACCAATAAAGGGAATCAAGAAAAACCTAAACAAAGGAAGAAATGCAATTTTTGCTTGAGTACACTAGGACACAGTCAGCTTGTGTTTTAGACTTGCAGAGCAGAGGAACCTCTCCCACTTTTTAAAGACTTTGTTTTTATTCTTCTTTAATAGCTTTATATGTTTGTGAAGATGGACGCTAAAAAGAAATCCCACGCTAGCTCAGAATTGAGTATAATAAAGGGTTATTTATTTAGGGGTAGACTCACAGATCACAGTCCTGCAGCAACCAGTCCCGCAGCCAGAAGAGAGGGTGACCGCTTTGCGTCGGCATTTATAGTATAAGAGGCCACGCCCAAGTGGGCGGGTAACTTAAAGGCTACTGGCTGTAGGAATTTCTACAGCACGTTTGCATATGCAAGGCATTTTGGACATCTTCACGCTTCTGCATTCCCTTTCCTCATCTCCCTAAACTCCTGAGGAACCTGCTCTTCCCAACAAGTCTCATTTCCACATCATTTTGCTGTTTGGCTTTGTTTTGTGATCTGCTGGGTCCAATGGGCATGGGGTTATATATTGGAGCACAAGCTCAGTTCTTACATTTTTTTAAATAAAGATAATTTATATTCGTTGCTTTTAGAAGTGGATAGATAGAAAGAAAATTGCCTAAAGAAACTATTCATGGAACCCAGTGTTCCTGCCCTACTCCTTCCTACTCTGAAGTCTTATTCTCAAAGGTTACTAATTGTAACTCTTTTGAAAGTTTTTTAGTCATCCTTCATTAGTTGCATAATAGCAAACACAGATATCTATCTATCTATCATCTATCTGTCTATCTATCATCTATCTATCTATCTATCAATCTATCTATTAATTATAGTTATTATGTGTTGGCCAATAGCTGATGGGCCTCACTACCTTTCTCTCTCCCATTTTCTTGCTGTGATTATATTATTATATTTACTTATTTTTGCACCTTATGCCATAATTCTATACCTGCTATTATATATAATTCTATATATTCAAGTGTGAGACATTTGAGCTCTGGGAGGTTGTTGGATGAATGAACTGGAGATGAGGAAGCACAACCTGTGACTTTTAGTTTTGAGATGGAAGGTCTTACACTCTTGGTTCTCCTGCCTCAGCTTCCAAGCAGCTAAGATTACAGGTCTGTGCTACCATACCCAATCCCCCTTAGCTTCTTTTTTCCTATTCACGTCCCAGACACCAGCAGATCCCTTTGGCTTGGCTTTTAGTGTATACCCAGAGTTGGATTGGTGCACTTATTTTATTTTGCTGTTTTGGTGTGTGTTTGTATATGTGTTCTTGTGTATGTGTGTTTGTATATGTGTCCTTGTGTGTGTGATTGTATATGTGTGTGTGTGTTTGTATATGTGTTCTTGTGTGTGTGTGTGTGAGCCAGGAGTTGATGTCAGTTATCTTCCTTTATTCCTTGATACTTTAGTTTTTGAGACAGGATCTCATACCGAGTCTGAAACTCACTAATTTGAAAATAGTATCTGACCAGTGAGCTCCAGAGACCATCCTGCCTCAGCCTCCCCCTTTCCAGGATGACAGACACACCACCATGCCTGACTTTCATAACGGGTGCTGGGATCTGAACTCAGGTCTCTAGGCTTGCGTAGCAAACATTTTATTGGCTGACCATATTTCTAGCCCCTTATTGTAGCGACCTTCCTTTGGTTTTCTTATTTGTACACTCACCTTTGTAAAGAATGCCATTTAAATTGTAAGCTAGAGGCTGGGAAGCCTGCTACTGTGAGTCTCAAAAGCCTGCTGTGATTTCCCTGTCACACTTACAGCTAAAGCCAGCTCCTTGTCACAGTTGGACCATACCCACTGTCCAGATCTCCTCTTTTCTTACTTTGTTCCAATGCAAGCACATCCTGACCTAGAGGATTGTGCACCTTGATCCTTCTACCTGACCTGGTCCTTCCTAGCAAAGGGAACAGCCTATTCCCTTTCCTGAGCTGCTCTACAGAGAACGGTAGGAAGGAGATGAGACAGCAGATGTGGAATAGTGTCTGAAGAAGCTTGACGAGTGGGGTGTTAAGAAGAGGCTAGGCAGCAGGACGTGTCTAACAATAAGCTGGCCCCAGGCATGGTGGCTGGTTAGGGCAAAAAGAGCTGCAGGAAAGGGGAAGGCTCAGAATCAAGAGAGAAAAGTTAATGGGAAGAGAACATCCCTAAGGAGGGAGAGGGCACAAGATCAAAAGCATGAGAGGATGAAACAAAATTAATTAACAAGTTCTTGCCTGAGAGCCATAATTTTCTCTGTGAAATAGAAGGCAGGGCTTAACCTGCAGGGGAGAGGGCTGACGTAGGGGGCAAGAGGAGGTAATACTGTGGGTTTGAAGCCCCACCGTTGCTGAAGGGAATAGGAGAGATAAATGACCAAGGGTGGATGCAAGGCGTTCTCTGGATGCCGAGGGACCAGGCAGAGCTGTAGACCTTGGACTTGCTGCTCCCTCCCACTAGAACACACATGCATGCTTTATATTCCTTCTTAGCGATGGCTGGCAGAGCTTGTGTGTAATAATAATAGCACAACAATCATAACTAACGTGTAGCAGAGGGCTGTTAACATCTGCATTTTATAGGCGAGGAAACCAAGGAGCAGCGGTGTCACGTGGTCCGTTAGTAGTCAGTAGCGATATTCTCCAGAGAAAGGAAGAACAGAATGACTAGAACACTGAATTCTCTCATTCAGTCATTCATTTATTATAAGAAACTGGGTCATGTGATTTTTAAAAAAATCTTTATTATATTTAAAAATTTTCATCTCCTCCCCTCCTCCTCTCCCTTCCCTCCCCTCCTCCTCCCCCTTCCCTCCCCTCCTTCTCTCCCTTCCCTCCCCTCCTTCTCCCCCTTCCCTCCCCTCCCCTCCACCCATACCTCCCCTCCCTCCCTCTCAAGGCCAAGGAGCCATCAGGGTTCCCTACTCTATGCTAAGACCAAGGTCCTCCCAACTCCCCCCAGGTCCAGGAAGGTGATCGACCAAGCTGAGAAGGCTCCCACAGAGTCCGTCCATGCAGAAGAATCAGAGCCCAGAGCCATTGTCCTTTGCTTCTCAGTCAGCCCTCACTGTTGGCCACATTCAGAGAGATGGGTTTGGTCGCATGATCCATCAGTCCCATTCCAACTGGAGTTGGTGATCTCCCATTAGTTCTGACCCACCGTCTCCATGAGTGAATGCACCCCTCACGTTCCTGACTTTCTTTCTCATGTTCTTTCTCCTTCTGCTCCTCATCAGGACCTTGGGAGCTCAGTCCAGTGCTCCAATGTGGGGCTCAGTCATTTTCATTATCTATCGCCAGGTGGAGGTTCCCTCACGGTCCTGACTTTCTTTCTCATGTTCTCTCTCCTTCTGCTCCTCATCAGGACCTTGGGAGCTCAGTCCGGTGCTCCAATGTGGGGCTCTGTCATTTTCTTCATCTATCGCCAGGTGGAGGTTCTATGGTGATATGCAAGAAATTCATCAGTATGGCTATAGGAACTGGCCTTTTCAGGCTCCCTCTCCTCAGCTGCCCAAGGAACTAACTGGGGGGCGTCTCCCTGGAAACCTGGGAACCCCTCTAGGGTCAAGTCTCTTGACAACCCTCAGGTGGCTCCCTAAATTAAGATATATGCTTCCCTGCTTCCATATCCACCCTTCCTGTATCCCAAGCATCCCATTCCTCCGAGCTACCCCCATTCTCCCCTTCACGCTTTTCTCTCCCCATCTTCCCTTGGCCGCGTCTCGCCCAACCCTCAAGTTCCCAATTTTGCCTGGCGATCATGTCTACTTCCAATATCCAGGAGGATTACTATATCTTCTTTTGGGAGTTCACCTTCTTATTATCTTCTCAAGAATCCCAAATTATAGGCTCGATTTCTTTTAATTATGGCTAGAAACCGATTATGAGTGAGTACATCCCATGTTCATCTTTTTGGGTCTGGGTTACCTCACTCAGAATAGTGTTTTCTATTTCCATCCATTTGCATGCAAAATTCAAGATGTCATTGTTTTTTACCGCTGAGTAGTATTCTAGCATGTATATATTCCACAGTTTCTTCATCCATTCTTCCACTGAAGGGCATCTAGGTTGTTTCCAGGATCTGGCTATTACAAATAATGCTGCTATGAACATAGATGAGCATATGCTTTTGTTGTATGATTGGGCATCTCTTGGGTAGATTCCCAATAGTGGAATTGCTGGGTCCTGGGATAGGTTGATCCCAAATTTCCTGAGAAACCGCCACACTGCTTTCCAAAGTGGTTGCACAAGTGTGCATTCCCACCAGCAATGGATGAGTGTACCCCTTACCCCACAACCTCTCCAGCAAAGGTTATTATTGGTGTTTTGGATTTTAGCCAATCTGACAGGTGTAAGATGATATCTCAAAGTTGTTTTGATTTGCATTTCCCTGATAGCTAGGGAGGTTGAGCATGACCTTAAGTGTCTTTTGGCCATTTGAACTTCTTCTGTTGAGAATTCTCTGTTAAGTTCAGCGCCCCATTTTTTAATTGGGTTAATTGGCATTTTACCATCTAGTCTCTTGAGTTCCTTATATATTTTAGAGATCAGACCTTTGTCAGTTGCAGGGTTGGTGAAGATCTTTTCCCAGTCAGTAGGCTGCCTTTGTGTCTTAGTGACAATGTCCTTTGCTTTACAGAAGCTGCTCAGCTTCAGGAGGTCCCATTTATTCAATGTTGCCCTTAATGTCTGTGCAGCTGGGGTTATGCGTAGGAAACGGTTCCCTGTGCCCATTTGTTGTAGAGTACTTCCCACTTTCTCCTCTATCAAGCTCAATGTGTTCAGATTAATATTGAGGTCTTTAATCCATTTGGACTTGAGTTTTGTGCATGGTGATAGATATGGATTTACTTTCATTCTTCTACAGGTTGACATCCAGTTATGCCAGCACCATTTGTTAAAGATGCCCTCTTTCTTCCATTGTGTACTTTTGGCTCCTTTATCAAATATCAGGTGTTCGTAGGTTTGTGGTTTAAGACCCGGATCTTCTATACGATTCCATTGGTCAACTTCTCTGTTTTTATGCCAATACCAAGCTGTTTTCAATACTGTAGCTCTGTAATAGAGTTTGAAGTCAGGGATGGTAATGCCTCCAGAAGTACCTTTATTGTATAAGATTTTTTTTGGCTATCCTGGGTTTCTTGTTTTTCCATATAAAGTTGATTATTGTCCTCTCAATCTCTGTGAAGAATTTTAATGGGACCTTGATTGGGATTGCAATGAATCTATAGATTGCTTTTGGTAGAATTGCCATTTTTACTATGTTGATCCTCCCAATCCACGAGCAGGGGAGATCCTTCCAATTTCTGGTATCCTCTTCAATTTCTTTCTTCAAAGACTTAAAGTTCTTGTCAAATAAATCCTTCACTTCCTTGGTTAGAGATACTCCCAGATATCTTATGCTATTTGTGGCTATTGTGAAAGGTGATACTTCTCTGATTTCCCTCTCTGCTTCCTTATCCTTTGTGTATAGGAGGGCGACTGATTTTTTTGGAGTTGATCTTGTAACCTGCCACGTTACTGAAGGAGTTTATCAGCTGTAGGAGTTCTTTGGTGGAGTTTTTGGGGTCGCTTATATACACTATCATATCATCTGCAAATAATGAAAGTTTAACTTCTTCTTTTCCAAATCAAATCCCCTTGATTCCCTTATGTTGTCTTATTGCTATTGCTAGAACTTCAAGCACTATATTGAAGAGATAAGGAGAGAGTGGACAGCCTTGTCGTGTTCCTGAATTTAGTGGGATAGCCTTGAGTTTCTCTCCATTTAATTTGATGTTAGCTGTCGGCTTGCTGTAAATAGCTTTTATTATATTTAGGAATGACCCTTGTATCCCTAATCTCTCCAAGACCTTTATCATAAAGGGGTGCTGAATTTTGTCAAATGCTTTTTCAGCATCTAATGAGATGACCATATGGTTTTTTTTTCCTTCAGTTTATTTATATGATGGATTACATTGATAGATTTTCGTATGTTGAACCAGCCCTGCATCTCTGGGATGAAGCCTACTTGATCGTAATGGATAATTTTTCTAATGTGTTCTTGGATTCGGTTTGCCAGTATTTTATTGAGAATTTTTGCGTCAATGTTCATGATTGAGATTGGCCTGTAATTCTCTTTCTTGGTTGAGTCTTTGTGTGGTTTAGGTATCAGGGTAACTGTAGCTTCATAGAAGGAATTTGGCAGTGACTCTTGTGTTTCTATATTATGAAATACCTTAAGGAGTATAGGTATTAGGTCTTCTTGGAAGTTCTGATAGAATTCTGCATTGAAACCATCTGGTCCTGGGCTCTTTTTGGTAGGGAGGTTTCTGATAACAGTTTCTAATTCTTCGCGACAAACAGGACGATTTAGAGCATTTACCTGGTCCTGGTTTAACTTTGGTATATGGTATTTATCTAAGAAACTGTCCATTTCTTTTACATTTTCCAATTTTGTGGCATACAGGCTTTTGTAGTAAGATCTAATGATTCTCTGAATTTCCTCTGTGTCTGTGGTTATGTCCCCCTTTTCATTTCTGATCTTATTAATTTGTGTGTTCTCCCTCTGCCGTTTGATTAGTTTGGCTAAGGGTTTGTCAATCTTGTTGATTTTCTCCAAGAACCAGCTTCTTGTTTCATTGATTCTTTGGATTGTTTTCTGTGTTTCTATTTTGTTGATTTCTGCCCTCAGTTTGATTATTTCCAGTCTTCTATTTCTCCTAGGTGAGTCTGCTTCTTTTTTTTCCAGAGCTTTCAGATGTGCTGTTAAGTCACCAATGAGTGCTTTCTCCGTTTTCTTTAAGTGGGCACTTAGTGCTATGAACTTTCCTCTTAGCACTGCTTTCATTGTGTCCCATAGGTTTGAGTATGTTGTGTCTTTGTTTTCATTAAATTCAAGAAAGACTTTAATTTCTTTCTTTATTTCTTCCTTGACCCAGGTGTGGTTCAGTAGTTGACTGTTCAGTTTCCATGAGTTTGTGGTCTTTCTGGGGGTAGCATTGTTGTTGAATTCTAATTTTAATCCATGGTGATCCGATAAGACACAGGTGGTTACTAATATTTTTTTGTAATTGTGGAAGTTTGCTTTGTTACCAAGTATATGGTCAATTTTCGAAAAGGTTCCATGAGCCGCAGAGAAGAAGGTATATTCTTTCCTATTTGGGTGGAATGTTCTATAGATGTCTGTTAAGTCCATTTGGTTCATTACCTCCATTAAGTCTTTCAATTCTCTGTTAGGTTTCTGTCTGATTGACCTGTCCATTGGTGAGAGAGGAGTGTTGAAGTCTCCAACTATTAGTGTGTATGGTTTGATGGCTGCCTTGTGTTCTAGAAGTGTTTCTTTTACATAAGTGGGAGCTTTTATATTAGGGGCATAGATATTCAGGATTGAGACTTCATTCTGATGGATTTTTCCTGTTATGAGTATAAAGTGTCCCTTTCCATCTCTTCTGATTGATTTTAGTTTGAAGTCAACTTTGTTGGAAATTAGTATGGCCACACCCACTTGTTTCTTAGGGCCATTTGCTTGATAAACCTTTTCCCAACCCTTTACTCTGAGTAGGTGTCTGTCTTTGTGGTTGAGGTGTGTTTCTTGTAAACAGCAAAATGTTGGATCCTGTTTTCGTATCCAGTCTCTTAGCCTGTGCCTTTTTATAGGTGAATTGAGTCCATTGATATTAAGTGATATTAATGACCAGTGGTTGTTAACTTCGGTCATTTTTCGTAGTAGAGTTTGTGTGTTTCCCTTCTTCAAGTTGTGCTAGTGAAGGGTCGCTAGATGCCTGAGTTATTGTGGGCGTTGTTGGACTCCTTGGTTTGTGATTTTCCTTCTATTACTTTCTGCAAGGCTGGATTTGTGGCTACGTATTGTTTAAATCTGTTTTTGTCCTGGAATATCTTGTTTTCTCCATCAATGGTAGTCTAGGCTTGCATCCATGTTCCCTTAGTGTCTGTAGCACATCTATCCAAGCTCTTCTGGCTTTCATGGTTTCCATTGAGAAATCAGGTGTAATTCTGATAGGTTTCCCTTTATATGTTACTTGACCTTTTTCCTTTGCAGCTCTTAATATCTGTTCTTTATTCTGTATGTTTTGTGTTTTGATTATTATATGGCGTGGGGATGCTTTCTTTTGATCCAGTCTATTTGGTGTTCTGTAGGCTTCTTGTACCTTCATAGGAACATCCTTCTTTAGGTTGGGGAAGTTTTCTTCTATAATTTTGTTGAATATGTTTTCTGGGCCTTTGAGTTGTAATTCTTCTCCTTCTTCTACCCCAATTATTCTTAGGTTTGGTCTTTTCATGGTGTCCCAGATTTCCTGAATGTTTTGTGTTAAGAATTTGTTAGATTTGTTTAGTTCTTTAATCTGTGAATTTATTTCCTCTATAGTATCTTCAGAGTCCGAGATTCTTTCTTCCATCTCTTGTATTCGGTTGGAAATACTTGTCTCTGAAGTTTCTGTTCGTTTACTCAGAGTTTCCATTTCCAGTCTTCCCTCAGATTGTGTTTTCTTCAATACCTCCATTTCATTTATCAGGTCTTGTACTGTTTCCCTTACCTGTTTGATTGCTTTTTCTTGTTTTTCTTGTTTTTCTTGGGTATCTTTGAGAGATTTATTTATTTCGTCTACCTTTTTGTTTGTCATCTCCATTTCTTTATGGCAGTTTTTTACCTCCTGTTTAAGGTCCTCTATTATTTTCATAAAGTACTGTTTAAGGTTGATTTCTTCTATATCTTCTGGGGTAGGGTGTTCAATTCTTGTTGTTTCAGGATGTCTGGCTTGTGGTGATGTCATGTTGCCTTTCATGTTGTTGGAGGAGCTCCTGCATTGGTGCCTGCCCATCTCTTCCTTCAAAAGGAGCCGGGAGGTGCTTGGTGTCCTAGACCAATCTTTGCTGTGACTGAAACTGGTTGGATCTCCTCAGTGCCAGAGGAGGACCTATTCCTTGCGTCACAATCTGAAGAAGCCCGCACTCCCTTGCAGGAATCCTCAGACCTGCCTGGAGGCCAGAGTCTGATCCCTTTGGGTGGATGGCCTTAGAACAGGAGCAGGACACCTGAGAACACTAGGGAAGGCTTGGGAGAGGCAGGTACGGGAGAAACAGACACAAGCCTGCAGAGGGAGCTGGGGGGAGGTGGGTCTGTGCTCTCTTCCAGGACAGGTTGCCCCAGGGTCCGCATTCACTTACCAGTTCAGATGGAATGTCAGTGCACAGGATCAGGGATTCCAGTCAGCCCAGGGACGCCATCCGGACAAAAGGGCCAAGGTGGGGGCAGGGCGGGATGGAATATCACACAGCGAACCTGGCAGCACAATCTGAAGGAGCCCGCACCCCTCCTCAGGAATCCTCAGACCTGCCTGGAGGCCAGAGTCTGACCCCTTTGGGTGGATGGCCTTAGAACAGGAGCAGGACACCTGAAAACACTAGGGAAGGCTTGGGAGAGACAGGGTCAAGCCTGCAGAGGGAGCTGGGGGAAGGGGGTCTGTGCTCTCTTCCAGGACAGGTTGCCCCAGGGTCCGCATTCACTCACCAGTTCAGATGGAACGTCAGGGCACAGTTTCAGGGATTCCAGGCAGCCCAGGGATGCCGCCCGGACAAAAAGGGCATATGATTTTTTTTTTTTTTTTTTTTTGAGTGTAGTCACAGAGTTGGGGCTGGAAGCTGATGGTGCATTACAACATCGATGCTGGCAACTTTGGGCCCCAGAAAGAGTTGAGGCTTCATTCAGTCTGAGATTGAAGGCAGCACAGAGCCAGCATCCCAATTTAAAGGCTGTCGGGAGGAAGGAATCCCTCTGAGTTTGGGAGGATCAGCCTCTTGTTCTAAGTGACTGGATGGGGCCCCCCTTGTTAGGAAGGGCCATCTGCCTCACTCAGTTCAGTCTTTCCAGCTGATCTCACTAGCAACATCCTCCCTCGGAGAAGTACGTGATCAAATACCGGAGCCGTCTTGTGGTGCAGTCAAGCTGAGAGATGAAGCCAACCCTCCTAGTGGTGGAGGCTGAATTCAAACCTAGGCACCTCCACCCATCCCAGGCTCCCATCAGAATCCCAGATGAGAATTTGCAGAGCCATGGCGGAGTGGCTGAAGCGATGTGTAGCCTGGGAAACGCTAGGGTCGATGGTATTACTAGTCAGTATCGTTAGTTTTAGAGATAAAGCCAGGTGAAGGTTTGGGAGTCACGGCTCTGGAAGTCTCTTGAGCAGTTAAAACAGAAGTCCTGGAGCGCATGTTAGTTAGGGATGGGTAAACTACAGCCCAGGGACGAGAAAACACAGGCTTAAAGGGAATGTAGGTTTGTTTCTTCTGCATAAAATAGTTTAGTGGCAGGTAGAGTGGCTCCGCCAACTCCAACATATGACTCCTACCCATGAGTCTCCTCTTCTGAGTGTCTTTCACCGCCCCCCACCTCCCCACCCCGCGCCAGCGGGAAAAGGGAGACCGCAGAACAGTGTATGTTTGTCTTCAGGTCTTTGGAGCCACAGAGGCTATCGGGCACCAGCAAGGTGACTAGTGAGACAGAGGGGGCAAATTTTATATTTAATTTCCATTGGTTTCAGTTCAAATTATAAAAAGGACCTGGATATGCTGAAGATGACGTTTTAACTATGAAATCAAAATACAGATCAGCTGTTTCTGAGGAAAATTTAGCGTTATCACTGTGGTCTGAGGACCCAAGATAGAAGGATGTGAACACCTCGTTAAGGCCGTTAGGGTGATTACATGTTGGCATGAGGGCTCTTTGAACATACTGTTTTTGTTGTTTGATGTTAAATGCCCCAGCAGAATCTTGGAACACCAATTAGAGAGGCTGTTTTGAGAAGTTGTGGGATCTTTAAGAGGAGGAGCCTTGTTTGGAAAACTGGGTCACAGGGGGCAGATCATGGGGTTTTAAACCAGTCATTCTATCTTATTGCTGTCTCCTGACAGTAGGTATAAAATGATCAATAGCCTCAGTCTCCAGCTGCCAGACTTTCCTACTGTGATGGCAACTCCTCAAACCATGAGCCCAGGTAAGTCCCTCCTTCTCTGAAGTTGCTTCTTGTCCGGTATCTTGTTACAGAAATGAGACCAATAACCAATGCAGTTGTTTAAATATACTATCAAAATTTATTTCTTGTTTCTCTTTTCATGTACCAACCATGATCACTACATTGGCCATGTGACTTACAGTCCATCGAACAGTACATATATGACTGCCGGGGAATCTACATATTGCTCATGGTCACATCCCATTGGGCAGAAATTAGTCACGTGCTCGCACAACCTGCAAGGGATCCTGGGAAATGTGGGCAAAATCTGCTGCACTCCCATGCGTTTCGAGAATCCGAGAACCAGCAGTGATGGCCAGCCACCTGCCTCTGTCTTGGAGAGACTGGAAGCTGTGATAATGGTTAAGACCCAGGATGCAACGTGTGCAGAAAGTTCCAGAGAAAGAGGGTAAGGAACTTTGAGTAATCCTCTCACCACTTTATGCGGGACACCTGTCTTCTTGTTTATCGTGGCTGAGACACACAGCTCTTCCCACTAACTGAACTGACACCAAATTGCTCCTGAAACCTGCGGAGAACGTGGCGTTTTATAGTTACCATCCCAGGATCCTGTTGAGCCTCAGCACAGTGCATGCCTGGCTTGTGGCAGTCCCTCTGCAAACATTTGTTGGACAAATACATGGATGAATTAAGCCACTTAGGTGGAGAGAAAAGAAGAGGAACTCAGCTACATCATTCATTCATTCATTCATCAAATATTTGTGCAGTTAGTATTCTAGACACTGAGTACACAGCAGCGACCAGAACAGACAGAAAGGCTTGTTCTCCCGAGGGCAGGACCTAAAATAAATAAGCACAGAGTACACAGTATGACACCACTCCACACAAACGATACAGATAAAGGAGAGGAAATGGAGAGATGGGAAGGAAGGATCACTTTTATTTCAGAATCAGTGACTGTTGCTGCTTTTCTTTCTTTTTCTCCTCCTCTTCCTTCTCCTCCTCATTCTTTATCTTCTTTCCTTTCTTCCTTCCTTCCTTCCTTCCTTCCTTCCTTCCTTCCTTCCTTTTCTTTTCTTTTATTCTTTTCTGAGGCAGGTCTCTCTGTGTAGTCCACATTGGCCTTGAACTTATTACATAACTTAGATAGGTCTTGAACCCTCTGTCCCCCTGCCTCAGCTCCCTGTGTGCTGGGATTACAGGCACACACTGCCATGTCCAGCCAGGACAGGCTTTGTTAAAGTGGCGGCATCTATCTAGAGTCCGAGGTGAAGGGCTTTTTGCTAGATGCGAGGTTATCTAGTTGAAGAACATTACAGGCAGAAAGACGGCAAGTGCCAAGGCCCTGACGATTGTGGGGAGGAAGCTAATGAAAGACGAAGCATGGGTTAGACCATTGCGCTCGTTAGATTCTGTCCTCAGTGGGAAAAGATAATTCTAAAATTATACCTTTTATGTGATTCCTGCAGAGATTCATGGAGTTATGTACAACCATGTTCACAGGGACCAAGGGAAACAAGAGACAAAGAGTTTCTGACTTTGGCCAAAGGGCTTTGGGGGACCTGTGTGTTTACCTGCCGCAGCGTCCCCACACTTCCTGTTGGCTGATCAAAAACGGAAGCAAAGTTGTCTGGGGCTTCCGTTTAGATGCAGAATCAGTTTGTTTTCTGTCCTTTATCACGAACATCCCGCCGCTTTTCGATGGCATTCCTGGTAATGGAACCCTTTTTGTTTTGTTATATTTTAATCTGCTTAGTGCATGTGGCTCGTCTGTCTGGCCCCACGAATCACTGGTTATCATCAGAGTCAATGGTGTGTGTCCAGCCAATTTCACAGACAAACACCTCTTTCCTGGTTGCAGTCCCTGATGTGGGCAAGGCTGATTTACAAAGTCAATAAAAATGCATTCAGGGAATTACTGGGCCCTGCTGTCTTAATGCATAAGATTAAAATCTCCAAGTTTGGGACAACAAGAAGTCACTTGGCACTTGTGAAGTGGCAAGTGGGTTATGGAGATGTCAGGTGGTTGGGGTCAGGGACCACCAGAAGGGGACTGATCAGAAGACAAAGAACCTAATTGATGAATTGCTTTTGTGCCTTTCCTGGTATGACCCAGGGAATAGCAATCAGGGTACCTCAGTGGTCACTTTGGAGGAAGAACAATTTTTTTTTTCACAGTAGAAGACCATGAACTCTAAAAAATGGGGTATTTAAAAGGGCTTTTTGCAAAGTAAGTTTACTTCTTTACAGAATTAGTAAGTGTTCACTTCAGGTGTTGTAGTTTGGTCTCCTGGGATTGTGAACACTGAATCAGCGGTCTGCAGGTAGTGTGGGGGGGGGGCTGTGCTCAGAGGGAACCATTTCTAATCTACCTGCAGAGATGTTCACACACACACACACACACACACACACACACACACACACACACACGAGAGCATATCCTTTATGCTGTTCAGCATCTCCCTAGCTTAATGTAGCTGGGAGAAATTTCCAAGTCACAAAATACAGACCAGCTTCATTCTGTAGTGTTTTATTGGTGGCTATGCCATACTTATGGATAGCTTTTTATTCTTGCAAACACTGTTGTAATGGTTATTATTCTACAATCCCCCTTTTTCCCTAAAGAAATGTGCAGAAATGTTTGTTGGATAAATTCCTGGAAGTAGAATTGCTGACTCAATGGGTAAGTGCGTCTTAAATTCTCCTAGATACTTTCAGACTTCTCTCCACAGGGGTTGTCTCACTGGGGATGTGTGTGTTCTGTGTCAGACTCTTAGAATGCCATGCTCTAGCAGATCCTTCATTTTACCTATCCGGTGGGTGGAATGTGCAGCTTCTTCCTGGTTTAGATTGTACATCTTTTATGAAGCTATATTAGAGTTGGAAAAAAAGGCAATAAGCAAGTTAGGTCAAGAGACATTTCTGATGGAGGTATTAGGGATTGAACCCAATAACTTTGTACTTTGTTAGCCACACCCCCAAGCCTATGGTTTTGCGTTTGTATTTATCTTCTTTTCTTCTGTTTCATTCTCCTTTGTTTTGTTTTACATCTTTCTCTTCATTCTTCTTTTCTTTGAAATGAGATGAGCATGCCTACAGAGGCTAAAGGGAAAGAGGAATAATGCTAGGAAATAATGAAGACATAAAGAAGAGAGAGGTACTCCACAGGAGGGAATGAACTGTTTGATTTGCTACTTTTGGTTTAGTTATCCAACAAATACCTCTTGTGAAGTCAGAGGCTACTCTTATCCACATCTGCTTCTAGGAGATCATACTTTCCTTCTCCACTGGTGTTAAACTTGTTGAACAATGGAATAGTAGGTGTTATATATCAACAGCGCCCTTATATTTAACTATATCAATGGACCCTACTCCATTAACTTTATGATTTACGATGTAAAAACTTTCTCCATCATGGCTGCCATTCATATTTCTTGAGTCCTAGGACAAATACTCTTGGTTAGACCCAAACTCATTCATGTCCTGGAACCAGAAGCAGCTTCCAGAATAATCTACAGATTGCTTGGAGCTTGAGCACAACTATTCTTTGACTAAATCAATAAGCTTCTGGTGATTTGTTACACAGCACTATGACTGTAGCAATCAATACCTGATATACATTTTCTGTGCCAGACTATCTAGGATGAGAAAATCACCATAAAAGAAAAAAAAAAAAACTCATCAAGAAAATCAAGATTCTCAGAAAAAAATAAATAAGTATGTTAGAAATAGAAAAGTCACTACAAGTCAAAAACAAAACCAAGAAATAACGGAAAATACCATCACTAGATCCAAACACACAGAAGATAGATGCTCATGTATGAAATACAGGCTGACAAAATACAACATTCAAATATCAACAAGAAAAGATCAACAAGCATGACCACAATATCTAAGAACCGTGAGAAACAATCAAAAAACCAGACCTAAGAATCTGTGAGGTAAAAGTGCCAAGATTAACACTCATGACAGAGAATCTATTCAATGAAATGAAGCAGAAAGGTCCCAAGGTCTAGAGAGAGCAATAGACATACAAACACAGGAGACATCTAGGCTCTCAAACAGACATGGCCAGAGAACATATCCACAATATATGATAGTCAAAATTCAAAGTACAGGATCAATATTTAAAAATGGAAGGGAAAAACACTAACACAACTTACAAAAGCAAACACATTTGGATAGTATCAGATCCATGGCTTAGCTACTTTTCTATTGCTTGACGAAACACCATGGCCAAGGAAACTTATAAAAGGAAGCACTTAGTTTGGACTTATGATTTCAGATGGTTGAAGTCCCTGATGGTGGGGCAGAGGTATAGTGGCAGGAACAACTGAGAGTTCACATCTTGCTCTACAAGTAGGAGACACAGAGAGAGGCGGGGGGAGACAGAGAGATACAGGGGAGAGAGAGAGAGCATGGTAAGAGCATACAATGGGTTTAGCACCAGTCTTTCAAAGCCTCAAAATCTGTTCCTAGTGACACACCTCTTCCAACAAGGCCACACCTCCTAATCCTTTCCAAACAGTTCTACCAACTGGGAACTGTAGATGAGTGTTTCTATCCCACATAGTCCTGTAGATGTTCAGTCCCAAATAAACACACAGAGGCTTATCTTAATTATAATATGTATTAATATATTTAAATATTATATTTACATTATAATATGACATTTATCATATATAATATAATATTAAATATTATATAGTATTCAAATATTAAATGTTTGATCTAGTGCTCAGGCATATTACTAACTAGCTCTTATAACTGAAATTAACCTACAGTTCTCATCTATGTTTAGACATGTGACTTGGCACCTTTTCTCAGTAAGGTATTCTTATCTTGCTTCTTCTACATCTGGCTTGTGACTGTGTCTCTGCCTTTCCTCTTCCTAGAATTCTCCTAGTCTGATTATTCTGTCTATACTTCCTGCTTGGTTACTAGCCAATCAGCGTTTTATTAAACCAATATGAGTGACAAATCTTTATAGTGTACAAGAGCATTATCCCACAGCAGCGAACCAAGCATTCAAACATATGAGCCCAGGGGGACTATTTTCATTAAAACCACCATGGCTCCTGTGCAGCTTTTTGGTTAAGATCAAGTATAGAATAACACAAGATCTCTCGTTAGAAATTCTAAAAGATAAAAACACATATACTCTTGGCCACCGAGTGATCTCTGTAGATCTCAGCTGTGATAACTATTCTTGGTTGAAAATTCATCTTTTAAAATTAATGAGAAAATAAGGACATTTCAAGGCAATCACAAGCTATGGCAGTTCATAACCTCCATAGGAGCACTGCAGGAAGATACTTAAAGGAATCCTATATGCAAAGGAGGAAGAATATCTAAATCATGAGGGCATAGGAAGAATTACTTTCATGAGAGGAATAGATGTATACAGGAAAGTTAAGAAGCAGCCCATTATGTTAAATAATACTTACTAAACAAATTCCTAGTACTGATAGAGTAGAAAAAATAAAACAAACAATAATCTACCCAACCAGAGGAGTAACCAACAAAATTATACGGATTAGGAAACATTTCTCAATAATAACCTCAACTTATTCATAAAATGATATTAACTGACTGGATTAAAATCTAGATCCAACTAGGTATTGTTTCCAAGAAACACATATCACTGGTAATGACAACCAATGACTGAGAGTCAAAGGATGGAAAATAATCTATTAAGCAAATGCAAACTGAAGGAAAGCTTGTGTCACTATTTTGATATCTGATAAAGTAGACTTCAAACCAAACTTCAAAGAGATAAAGAAGACCATTACATGCAAACACAAGAACTATTTTATTTAAAGGATATAACAATTGTTGAGCCGGGCGGTGGTGGCGCACGCCTTTAATCCCAGCACTCGGGAGGCAGAGGCAGGCGGATCTCTGTGAGTTCGAGACCAGCCTGGTCTACAAGAGCTAGTTCCAGGACAGGCTCCAAAGCCACAGAGAAACCCTGTCTCGAAAAAAACAAACAAACAAACAAACAAACAATTGTAAATGTCTGCACATCAAATGTTGGGGTCTCCAATTTCATAAAATAAACAATAGACATAAAAAGTAAAGTAAGTCGATACAGTAATAGTGGTGATTTCAATGTATCAATGTACTTTTCTAATTTACACAGGTCATCTGAATTAAAACCAACAAGGAATCTTTTCGAGTCAAACAATGGACTTAACAAATGCAGAATATCCCAACCACCAGAAGGCATATTCTCAGCAGCCCATGGAACTTTCTCTAAAGCAGAGTTCCTAGAATGCTGGGTCACAAATCAAATCATACCAAATATAGAAGCATCAAGATAATGCGTCTTATCAGCGCATAGTGCAGCAATAGTAGACATCAAAAGCAAAACCAACCAACCAACCAAAAACAAAACAAAGCAAAACAATTAAGCAAAACTCAGCTAAACTTACAGAAACTACACAATACATGAAGATTGAGCAATAGACCCTTTAGTGACCAGTGAGTCATTTAAGAAGTCATGAAGGAAATTTAAAAATTTCTAGAATCAAATGAAATGGAATTCAACTTATCAGAGCCTTTGGGATACAATTCTGGAAGGAAAATTTATTGCTATGACTGCTTTAAAAAACATGAAGATTGGGGCTGGAGAGATGGCTCGGTGGTTAAGAGCACTGGCTACTCTTCTAGAGGTCCTGAGTTCAATTCTCAGCAGCCAAATGGTGGCTCACAACCATCTGTGATGAGATCTGGTGCCCTCTTCTGGTGTGCGGCCATGCATGGAGGCAGAGTGTTGTATACATAATAAATAAATAAATCTAATAAAAAACCATGAAGATTTCAAATAACAGCCTAATGATGGTTGCATCAAAAGGTCTTAGTAATAAATATCAACCCAAACCCTGAAGCGGTGGTAGATGACAAGAAATAACAAAGATTACTGTTGCTATTCTTATAAGAAAGACATTAATACAAGGGAGACTACAGGGATAATGCTCACAATCCAAGAATGAGTTGGTTCTTTGACAAAGTTAACAGGATTGTCAAATCTGCAGCCAAATTAACTAAAAGAAAGAGGAACAGATGATCCAATTTAATAAAACTAGGAATGAGAAATGGTAGCTTACTATAGATTCCAATGGGACCCAGAGAACCATTAAGGAATACTTTGAAAACTGATATTGGCTGGAAAAAAATCTAGAATAAATGAATAAATTCCTAGTTACATATGTCCTACTAAAATTAAGTCAAGATGCTATGAACAACTTAACTTGACCATCCATAAAAATATTGCTCAAAGTAGTAATATCTCCCAGTGAAAAGTGTGGGACTGTGTGGATCCACTGCAGCAGAATCCCACTAAGCATCTATGCTCCATAGACTGTTCCATAAATAGAAGGGGGAAGGGTACCACCAGGTTCAGTAGATGAAACCAAAGACTAGATAAGGACACAAAAACAGAAAACTATAGACCAATCCCCATGATGAACACAGACATAAAATTTCTTAATAAAGTATCAGCAACTTGAATTCAAGAACACATCAAGATTATAATCAAGAGTAAGTTGGTTTTATTCCATGGAAGCAAGGTTGATTTAACATATGCAAATCAATATGTGTAATTCAACATACAACAGAATATGAAAAGAATGCATATAGTCATCTCTCCTGGTACAGAAAAGGATTTTTGACAAGCTTCAACATCCCTTCTTCATAAATACCCTGAAATAAGGAATAAAGGGAACGTATCTCAACAAAATAAAACTAAAACCAACATTGTACCAAATGAGGAAAAACTAATTTTTTCCCCTAAAATCTAGCATAAGATAATGGTGCCCACTTTTTCCAACGCTATTCAATGCAGTGGTTCAAGTCTTAGCTAGAGCAATATCATCAGAGGAAGAAAAGGGATACACATAAGAAAGCAGTGAGTTAGCCGGGCGGTGGTGGCACACACCTTTAATCCCACTCGGGAGGCAGAGGCAGGCGGATCTCTGTGAGTTTGAGGCCAGCCTGGTCTACAAGAGCTAGTTCCAGGACAGGCTCTAAAAAAAAAAAAGCTGCAGAGAAACCCTTTCTCGAAAAACCAAAAAAAAAAAAAAAAAAAAAAAGAAAGCAGTGAGTTAAATTATCCCTATTTGCAGAGAGCATGATCCTATGCTTAGAAGACCCTGAAATCTATGCCAAAAATAACTGGTAGATACTTTCAGAGAAATGTTTGAGCAAGACACAGGGTCATCAGACACAATCAGTACCATTTCCATACACTAACAGGGCACTCAGTGAGAAAGAAACCATGAGGAAATGTCATTGACTGTAGAAGGAGCGGCGGGGCTGCATCCTGCCACCCAGCTAGCTTTACACCCAAAATAATTACATGGAAACTGTATTCTTTAAAACACTGCCTGGCCCATTAGTTTCAGCCTCTTATTGGCTAATTATCACATCTTGCTTTAACCCATATTTAGTAATCTGTGTAGCACCATGAGGTGGTCGCTTACCAGGAAAGATCTTAACCTGCATCTGTCTTGGAGAGGAGAAGCATGGTGACCTGACTATTGTGACTGCCTGAAGCGTCTGCCTTCTCTCTCCCAGAATTCTGATCTGTCTACTCCGCCTACCTAATTTTCTGTCCTATTAAAGGGCCAAGGCAGTTTCTTTATTAACCAATGAAAGTAACACATAGACAGATGACTCTCCTCCATCAATTGATAGTGTTTCTCAGCCAGCACCTCACTACCACCTGAGCTAGGAATGACCTACAGACATCTACAGTGCAAATTTATGATGAACACCGAAGAAGACATGATGACAGAGAAAGACCCTCAACACCCAGGGACCGGCAGGATTTGTGTTGTGAAAATGGCTACAGCACCAAGGACAGATTCATTCCCCAACAAAAATCCAACAGCATTCTTCACAGAACTAGGAAAATTCCTAAAATTCATATGGAGCACAAAAGCTCTGAATGACCAAGGTGAAAAAACAATTAGTTAAAAGAGTAATGTTGTAGATATCACAATCCTTGATTTATCTCAAATTTTATTATAGAGCTGTAGTAACAATCCAGCATGGTACTGGCACAAATCGAGATCAGACATGTAGAGCCATGGAATTGACTAGAAGACCAGAATTAAACCCAGCTACAGCTGCTGAAGTTCTGATAAAGGTGTCAAAACATACACCGTCAGCATGCTTGCTGCTCTTTAACAAATGTTAAGTGTTATTGGCTCTTCAACAAATGGTGTTGGTAAAGCTGGACTTTGGTGCATAGAAGAAGGAAACTAGATCCATGCTTCACACTCTGAACAAAAGTTAATTCAAAATGGATCCTTCTGTGACACCTGAAACTGCCAGGGGAGGTCACTTCATGATACAGGTGTAGACTGAATGTTTCAGAAAAAAAAACTGACACAGGAAACAATCCCAAGAACTGACAAATAAAATCATATGGAATAAAAGCTTCCATGCAGGACAGAAACAATCACCAGAATGAAGAGATAGCCCACAGAATGAGAAAAAAAAATCTTGTCAACAACAATTTAGACTGGGAATTATTATTATGAGTATATAAAGAATTGCAAAAATTAAACATCAAAAATTACTCAACCAATTGATGGGCTAATGAAATAAATAGTTTTAAATAAAAGACACCATAAATGGCTAATACATACTTGAAAAGATTTTCAACATCTTTAGTTATCAGGGAAACACAAATTAAAACTGCTATGAGATTCCATCTCACCTCAATCAGAATGAGCATCATCCAAAGCAACAAATGACAAGGGATGCTGGCAAGGATGTGGAGAAGAGCAAACTAGGAAACTGCTGGAGGCAATGGACACTCGGTTAGCCACTGTAAAAATCAGTGTGCAGAGTTTTCCAAAACGAGGAATAGAACTACCAAATGACACAGCCGTCCCACATGTACCCACGGCTGCAATCGACATGCCACAGAGATACCCACGAGTGTATACTGATAGCTACCCTAGTCACAATTGCCAAGGAGTGGAACCAGCCTAGATGTCCATTAACAGATAGATGTGTGTCGAAGATAAGGGACAAGTATGCAAGTGAACTGTATTCAGCCATAAAGAGGAATGAAGTCATGGCATTTGAAGGAAAATAGACGGACCAGTAAGTCATTCTGATAAGTGAAATAAGCCAGACTCAGATAAACAAGCACTGCATGTTTCCTGACATGCGTGGAACCTAGATTTAAAATTATGTGAATGTGTATATATGTGGGGGAGATCTTGAAACCTGACAGTAGATGGTAAGAGCGAAGAAAGAAAGTCTGGTGGGGCAGGAGATGGTAGAGATAGCATAGGTTATGCGACTTGAAATTAGAGGTGTGTTATATCTCAGGGAAGGAACCGAACCAGCTGTGACAGGCAGGGGCACAGCAGGGTGCACAGTGGAAGGACGTATAATGGCACGCATGTGGAAATGCCACAGTGAAACCCGTTCCTGCGTACACTAACTTTCAAAACATTATCAGCGGGACTTCACCCAGGAGGGACTAGGGGGCCGTGAAGGTAGCCGGCTGCAAATTTCAGACCAACATGCTTCCTACTTAATCCAAAGAGTTAGTCATTCTCATTCTGACTGTCACATTTATTTATTTTGTGAGTGTGCATATATGGGGACATTTGTGTCAGTGGGTGTGTTTTAGGAGTCAGTTCTGTCTTTCTACCACATTCCACAACGGGAGTCCCAGGGCTAGAACTAAGGTTGTCAAGCTCAGTTGGTTGCTAGCGTCTTTTTATGCTCAGCTAGCTTGTCCGCTCTTGGTCCTCATTTTTCTTTGCTGAATCCAGCAGCATCAAAGCCCAGGGTCACCCTTGGTACCACAGTTGCCTGCCTGCGACATGGCTCACAATGCCCTCATTTATTAAGGCTGAAACAGTGATCCCCTGCAACTGCTTTCAAATGTCCTTGGAGCCATTCCTGGCTTTTTGGCTTGTAGGAGACAGGAGGCGCATGCGCTGTCAAGGCGGCTGGAAGGAGCCTTGCCACTTTGCCCTCCAGGAACAGGGGTGTCAGCAGCTAAGCAGCTGGGCGAGGCTGCTGCCCGCTCTTGCTTCCCAGGGAAATCAATGATTTAGTTAAAGCTTGTCTGCCCCAAGCTGCGGATCCCGGTCTTCCCAGCGGAGCTGCTCTGCGAAAGCCTTTTTATAAACCGGCAACAATTTACACTCCAAATGATGTCCTAATAAACTGCAGCCGCAGCCCTGCCAGGAGCAGGCCGGATAAACTCTGCCTTTTAATAAAACACATCGAGCCTGGCCCAGCAGGGTGGGAGCCCGCTGTGTGGAACATACTGGCTGCACAGCCGGGGCCCAGGTCTGGCGGGATCCCTGTACACCCCCACAGCGTAGGGTTGTATGTGTCTGCTGGTATTCTTCCAGAATTAAACAGTGTGCCTCTGGGCTTTAGATTCCAGGGGTGGGAGGAGACTTTGATTTCATTCTAGTATCCTCCACGGAGGATGCTTGCTTTCTAGTGTCTAGAAGCCTTCACCATGGCTCCCTGTTGTCCCAAGAGACTTGCAGTCTTATAGAAGGGAGCTCTGTCTAGGGATTGGGCAATTTGATTCACACACTGATCCTGCTTCTTCTTAACTGTGGGACCTTGGGTGCTTTCTTAGCCTCTCTGTGCTGTGGTTGTGGTATTAAGTGGGGATAATGCTGACACCCTTTCTTAAAGCTGGGCAGTGATTAGTATACAGTAAGCGACTTAATGGCAACCGGTCTTATGGTTTTATTATGAAAATGCCCTTCCTATGCCACGATTGAGGAATTCTTAGCACATATAAAAGTCTAGTTAATGGTATAATGTTTGTATTCTGAGATTTAGTGTAAGACAGTCTACATCAGAACTATCTTCAGAACTCTGAGATAAAGTCATGTCACTGTAAGCCCCACCCATGGCTTCAGTTTTAGCTCCGGCAGCTAAGCAGAACGGATTTCACCCCAAATGTAGAGATGCCTGGGACTACATTTCTCCAGCTATTGTTCCCAGCATGCTCTAGTTCTTTCCCATGAGGCCTCATGTTTGAAATGGTGACCCTAATACCTTCCAGGATGAAATGCCTATAGATGCATGGCACATACCACAAGCGCACTTCCTCCAGTCTTCCACCCAAGAGCAGGGTGCCATTGCCACACTTCCTGGGAGTCAGGTGACTTAGGAGCTATGAGCATAAGATCTGGGGTCCATCGTGGGTTCCAAGGCTCCATCAGAGCTGGGTAACCTCTCCTTGCTTTCCTTACATCTCCTGGAAGGAAGGAATAATAGCATCGTGTCTGTGAGTTAGTTAACTGAGAAGGTCTAACTGATGCCAGCCAGTCTAGTGTAGGCTAGACACGCAGTCAGTCTTAGGCTGTCAGTGTCCCAGAGCGGCCGCGTAGAGCTGAGAGGCTTGTCCGCGGAGGTCCCACCCTTCCTCAGCCTTCCCGTTAGCCCAGCCGCAGCTGTCTACCATCTTCGGCATCTTCTCATTGTTGGCACATTCTGAGCTTCTAATCTCTCCACACAAGCCACCATTAAACGTCAACTCTTATCTCATCCCCCACCAGCTGTTATTTGAACACAAGTGCAGGCCTTCACATTAATCCATATTTAATTTCATCTTGCTAGCTTTGGGCTGTGATTCCAATTGTTGGAGAATCTTTTGGATTCTCAATCTGTCACCCAACCGCAGCCAGCCCTCCTTGTGTCCTGGCTCACGGACAAATGGATGCTATAAAACCTGAAAGAAGATCCTGAGCTTGTAGAAGATTCTGTTCCTCATGCCTGCCCAGGGCTCGTGTTTCATTTGGGGGTTGTTGTATCTGTATCTCTTGGAGGAACAACCTGAATCCATGTCGCATGATTTAGGGGAGTTGTCAGTCACAACCCTGGTGCGAGAGGTAAGTTAATGGACCAATCATATTCTTTCTCTGGGATTTAATGGCTGAGACGAATGACAAGAGAAACTCCACAGGAACAGAGGAGAAAAACAGAAAAGTAAAAACAGGTTAGAACTGGTCCATCTTTGGAATTTCTATGGAATCTGTCCGTAGCTTTCAACCCCGTGGGTCCCTAATGCTGCCTTTGTCTGTGCACCATGGTGTGACTCTTATCTTTGCCTTTTGTTATAGTAGATCAGTTTACTTATTGCCACCAAGCCCTGTGTAACAAATAATCATACCATTCTGACTTGAAACATTAAGCATTTATGTTATGAGTCCATGGATCACTAAGCCCTGTTAACTCAGGAAGCTACAGCCAGATGAAGCTTCAGCTAAACAATTCTGCTGGTCTCACCTGCCTGGTTGGTCATCTGGGAGCTGGATCAGCTGACCTGGCGTGACTGAGGTTAGGACATCAAGGGCAACTCTGCTGTGTTCGCTGTGCCTTATCTTTCACTAGATTTATAGGAAGGGAAGGAGGGGAGAGGAAAGAAAGGAGAGAGGGAGAAAGAGAGGGCAAGCCGATGCTTTTAAAAGACTTTGCTTATACCATACCATTCTCGACAGCCAAAGCAATGGGAGGAGCAATGAAGTCCTATTACAGAGAGTGTAGCTGGAGAGCTGGAGAATTCGGTGGAATCCACAGCCTGCTACAGGCTAGTTCAAAGGTCTCCTGATGGATTGATGGCTGGGAAACCTTCTCATGTGCAGTGACTCAACTCTTGGAGCTGTTAAGTCACTCCCTGCTCCATCCAGCGGAGACATTGTCAGTGGCACCTCAATTACATGTAGGTCATGGTAAACTCAGAAAAAAAATCAGAAAAGGAAACCTTAGCTTTTGTGTAACTAAATTACATCTGAGGAGCAGCTCCTCTGGGGGCCAAAATGGGGTAGAAGCCAATTCCAGGAAAAATGAGTGGAGAGTGGATGACAGACGTCTCCCCCAAGCACACTGCGAGGGCTGTGGCCAACTCAGAATAGATGCTGGCTCATCCTGTGTGACATTCACAGGTCACTTGACCTCTCTGGGCTTCACTGACAGAATAAAATTCTTTGGCAAAGTAACTGTGAAAGGATCCCTCGTTCTTTTTGCACACACTGACCAGCTATTAAATTGATGTATCTTGGCTGCAAATTCAACCCTTTGAATTTGTCTCTATGATGCTGTGACGGAGACTCCGACAACCATACTTCTTTCTACTGTGAGGCACATTCTTTACTTCCGTTCAGACTCTGTCCATAGGAGAGGTGACCTCTGTTAGAGGAAGCTGTGGGGCTGTGACAGGAAGGGGGGGACTTAACCTCTTCCTGCTCCTGTGAACAGCCTAACCAGTCTATGGTGTTTGGTTTTCTGAACTCATAGAAGAGACCCAGATTCATGAGAGTCTTCAACATCAGTGCCAACTGGTTTGCATCACTTTTGAACTTTTGAGTTCTAGTAATGTTGGTTCCTTCCCTTGTTGCTTTGACCCTTGGGGGATGTGTTTCATGTTTCTGAGTTTTCTTCCCTCCTCCTAGTGACCCCTTTTAAAAAACCAACTTTATATCTTATAAAATACTCCTTAGGTTCAATTCTTCCATCTCAGTAGCTGGTGTGATTCCTTTCCCTGGCAGACCCACGAGTGATAAGCCTGCCTTCTCGCACTGCATCTCATACCAAGTCTACCCTAAGTCCCATCCCATTGTTCTGAGAGACTTCTTTCCTTGCATTCTCATTCTCTTGGGTTTCCCCAAGGCAGTGATCACTAAACTTGTTTTGGTAGAATTCACTGATGTCTTGGTTACTTTTCTATTGCTATGAACAGACACTGTATAGAAGAAAAGATTTATTGAGGGCTTGCTTTCAGGTTCAGAGGGTCAAGAGTCCTTGACCATCATGACAGGGAGCATGACATGGATAGACATAGCACTGGACCAGTAGCTGAGAGTTTATTATGTGTTGAGACAACAACCAGAGAGAGATAAGAAGAGAGAGCACTATCTGGGAAAAACATAGGATTTTTAAACCTCAAAACCCACCCCCAATGATACACCTCCTCCAACAAGGCCACACCTTCTAATCTTTCCCAAACAGTTCTACCAGCTGCAGAATAAGCAGGTAAACATATGAGCCTATGGGGCCATTTTAATTCCACCACAACTTGTATCTATTAACCTCAGGTGAGCAGCAGGATTCATTCCTCCTGCTCCAGATGATCATTGTTTATATTGTGAATTTAGATTCCCCCTGTCTTAGCTACTCAAGTGCTGGGATTAAAGGCATGTACCACCATACCTGGTAGAAATCTGTATTTTTACTAAGTTCTTCAGGGACAGACGACAGTCTGGTTCAGAAAACCACTTTTCTGTAGCCAAGGACCTTGTTGTTCCAACTTTGTTTCCAGGACTTTCGTGCTATGCATGCTTCAACAGGAATGAGTTTTGAATGGGTGGGTGTTATATTTATGCTATCCTGTCACTGTTTGTTTGGTCTGAAATTGAGACCCCAGGAGACCTGAAAATGACTTGGTTTTTCTGTTACTTAAAATGTGCAGTGGTGGTCAGCAGAGGTGTTATGATTTGGCTGTGTTTTCTTCCCCAAGGGCTTCTCTATTAGAGGCTTGTTCTGTAGTGTGGCATGTCAGTCGCTGGCTAGGTCAGTGGGAGACATACCTTTGCCAGGGAGTGAAGGACTCTAGTCATTTTAGAAGCCTGTCTGGTGATGTGATCTCTGGCTCTGACTTGGGCCCCTGCCATCTGCCATGGGTGTTTCCCTAGGTTCTTGGAACTTTTCAGCCTCTCCAGCTGTGAGCTACAGAAACCATTTTTTTTTCTGTATAGTTACTCAGCTGCACATATTTTGTTATGGTAATAAAAAGTGACTATTTGTTCTTGCCACTAAGCCTGAAGACCTGAATTCTCTTCCCAGAACCCACACATTGGGAAGAGAAAACCAACTCTGGAAACTTATCCTCTAGCCTACACATGTGCACCATGAAGTGCACCTCCCACCCACATAATAATCAATCAATCAATCAATCAATCAATCAATGCAAAGCAATGGACTAGTACACTAAGTTGTGTTTGTTTCTAAGGTAAGATTTTGGACTAAAGATTCAATCTTGAGTTTGATAAGAATGGTATTTGTCTTAGGGTTTCTATTGCTGGAAAGAGACAACATGACCACGGCAACTATTATAAATAATAAAAAAAAAACATTTAGTTAGGTGGCTTACAGTTCGGAGGTTGAGTCCATTATCATCATGATGGGACATGACGGCATGGTGCTGGGAGAAGGTGCTGAGAAATCTACATTTTTGATCCACAGGCAACAGGAAGTGAACTAAGACACTGGGTTTGGTTTGGGCATACATGAGATGTCAAAGTCTGCCTCCACAGTGACACACTTCTTCCAACAAAGCCACACCTCCCAATAGTGCCACTTCCTATGAGCTTATGGGGGCCAATTACAAACTGTGGAGGCCCAAAAATGTGACCTTGTCTGAATGTCAGAGAGTTTTAGCTTGCTCAAAGTTGTTGACAACAGGTGTGGCTACCTGACCTAAGGTGTGGTTGCTTGTGGTTTTCCACATTGGGATGGCCCATACAGGTAGATCCATTCCACCCTGATCAAAGATCCGAGAATTCAAGCCTAATTCTGTTTCTTCTTTTGAATTAAGAGGTTTGACCTAGGGAGTGGCTGCCTTCAGGATGCTTGGTCTTGGGTGGGTTCACTGCCTCAACAACAGAATGCTTTTCTCAATAATTAATGACTTGATGTCTCAAGTACTGAATCAAGAACTGTTCTAGTTGTTCTTTGTTTCATGTTGAAGCAGTCCTTCGCCTTCTCCGCTCTGTTGTATTGGGGCATAAAGGTGTGTGGAAAATTAAACACAGGAGATTTTCAGTATTCACAGGAACTCCCTCCCGGTACTATCCCATGTTTCTGTTTTATTATTTTCACACTCATCTTCGTTCTCTTTTCTAACTTTTCTAATCCCCATTCCCATACCCTGGTTAAGTGGTATCCTTGTCGAAGCTGGTCTCCAATACAAACTACCGCAGTATTCAAACATTCCCAGAAAGTGTCCCCTACAACAACAGGAAGTACAGCTTGGGTAGCTGGGTAAACTCAGCTGATGGGACAATCTGGAAAGTTTTTCTCTTTAAAGTTTGACTTGAGTGGAAGTCATGCAAGCACATAAAGGTATATTACCAGTCTTCATTAGTGAAACCAGGTTTGGGGATCTCTGATGGGAAGGTCCTGGAGGGAAAAGAACTTTTACTAGTCTGAATAGAAGAAGAGAGAAAAGCTGGGAGGGTTTAAGTGTTAACCAACATGCGGGTGCTTGTCCCTATGGTAATAGGAGATGGTTATTCGGCATTTGTCCTGTATGTATTGAATTGATGCATGTGGGGAAATATTATCAATGGATAAACCAATGCTACTTAGTATCCCCAGAAGAATGGCTGTTGGGCACAAAACCTCTGTTTTCAGATGATTCCAGGGCTCTGACTCTATAATATAGGCCCCCGGGGTTGTAGCTCCACAGACTCATGAATGCAGCAATTCTCAGTAGATAATGACTGTCGCACCTCTATTCAGCCACCTTGGTGGGAGGACAGGTGAAGTCTGTCTGTCCTACTTGGGGGTGGACCCAAGAGGTTTCTTACTGTGTGAGCTAAGGGATCAAGAAATACCTCAATTTCAACCGAGATTTCTTTGGCTACCTTAATTCTCACATAATTTTTGTTGCCAATGAAAAATCTTGACAAGAAATTCATTTGGAGGTCTGGATGGCTCAGCAGTTAAGAGCACTGGTTGCCCTTCCAGAGGATCCAGGTTCAATTCCCAGCACCCACTTGGCAGCTCACAACCATCTACAACTCCAGTCCTAGAGGATCTGATGCCTTCTTCTGGCCTCCTCAGGCACCAGGCACCACTCACATGCAGGCAAAAGATCTATCTGCATAAGATAAAATCAGTAAGAAATTAATTTTCTACGATATAGTCCTTTGCAGAGAAACTTGACAGATGAAACTGTTTGTAAAATCCTGTCCATCTTGTGTGTATGAGAGAGAGGCTTCTTGACTCTTAGGAGGTGACATCTAGATGGAGAAGGCTTGGGATTATAGAGAGAGCTGTCGCTATGGTCCAAGTACAACATAGATTTTGGAAAGGATAACTATTCTTTTAAAAATAATATTTATTATTAAAAGAATAATATTTATTATTTATTTACTTAATTTAAAAGAGGATGAGAAGAGTTATATGGGAGAAAAAAATAATTAAAATTAAACTTATACCTAGAAATATTTATTTATTTTTTTTTGTGTGTGTGTGTGCACGCACACGCATGTGTGTGCGCATGCAAATGGTGGTCAGAGGACAACCCATGGGAGTCAGTTCACTCCTTCTGCCCTGTGGGTCCTGAGGATCAAGCTCAGGTTGTTATGCTTGACAACAAGTACCTTTACCCACTGAGCAATTGTCCCGTCCGCAAGGACACTATTCTGAATTAAGCTAGTTTTACATCATTAACCAAGTCTTGTTCTAAGCTTTTACTTATTTTAAAAATTAACATACAAACTATTAGATTTCATTACTGTATTATCTTTATTTTAAAAGTATTTTTATTATTTTTGATAATTTCACACAATCTATTTTGATCATATTGACTAGTGTTTCTCCTCCTAATTCTTCCACGATCCACCCACACCTCTGCAAATCCCCAATTTCATGTCCTCTTTTCTTTAATATATGACCCATTGGGTCCAATTTGGGCTGCCCAAATACTCCTGGGTGTGGTGCAATCTCCTGGACCATGATTGGCCTACTAGGAGGCTCACCCTTCAAAATCTGTTTCTTCTTCCAGAAGTCATCAGCTCTCCACATAGCACCTCAGAACCCATGCCTGAGAGCTCAAGGTCCCAGGTATGAAACTCTTCCTTCTGTCCTGCCAGATGGACACAGCACCAAACTGGTCTACATTCACATCTATTGTAGATTAGCACAGCTCTCAGACCCGATGAGAGGAATAAGTTTCTTTGTGTGGTGGCTGATGGTTCATTCAGAAGCTCACAAAGGATCAAGTTCAGAGAATGTCCCACTCCAAGTTAGACAATTGACTGTTTGACCTTATGCAGGCATGATACAGACCACCACAGAGGCTGGGAGCTCATGAGTGCTGTGGTCCTATCACACCTAGAAGACACTCAGCCCTTCCCAGGGCTCTCACAGTCTTGCCAATCCCTGAGCCTTGGGGAGGGGTGCAATGCACCATTTGTGGCCGAACGCACTACTGACCCTTGACCAGCTGTGTGTGTCCGTCCAATCTAACCACCAGTTGACCAGTTGTATGTCCGATTTATCCACCACTTGACCATTTGTATGTCCGATTTAACCACCAGTTGACCAGTTGTATGTCCAATTTATCCACTGCTTGACCACTTGTATGTCCGATTTAACCACCAGTTGACCAGTTGTGTCTGATTTAACCACCAGTTGACCAGTTGTGAGTGTCTGATTTAACCACCATCAACCACACAGATAAATTTACTTTTCTTATGAGGTCTGGGAGCTGTATTAATCTATGTAGAAAAATACAAATTTAGAGGGCAGCTTGGTGCTGTGTCCCCCTGGCAGAATAATGGTAATAGAGTCACTCCTAGAAACTGTGAGCTCCCCCAACAAATGGGTTCTTGGCCAGATTTACAGCACCAGGCTTGTGCTTCCTCCTGAGACTCAGGCCTTACATCCAATCAGAAAGTGATTCGTTGACCCCACAGCATCTGTGCATTATCACACCCATGGGCATATCTTGCCATGTTGGTCATTTTGCAGCTCACAGGGTTCCCAGCTGGTAAGACTGTTGATGACTTCCCTGTCTCCCAACAGCCTACATACCACCTTCCAGAACGAGGAAAGCCAGAGCGAAAGAAGCCTCCCCTTCGATTCTAATTTGATTTACCCAGGTTTTGTAACAAATATGTGTGATTTTCTTTTTTAGAAGTTGTCTCACAAATTGAGTTCTGCCCAGCAACCACAAGCAATGGTAATAACCTGCATTGTTTAAGGGGCCTCTAGGGCACCTCTGACCAAAAAACTTGAGGGAAGGTAGCCCATATCCAGTTCTGGGCTTTTTATTTGGCAACTCATGGTTTCTGGGATAAACAAAAATCTCCTCTGTAGGGAAAAACTCCAATTAAATTCACACATGTATGCACAAACACACACACTATAAATGCACATAAAAATATAAAAACCATATATATGTAATATATATGTAACATATTATATATATATATATATATATATATATATATATGGTTTATAAAATACGGCTTTTCCCCATAGCCTTAGTGGGAGTTATTATTCCCCTAGTACTCCCCTTTGACCTGTCCTCCTCCTCCTCTCCCCATTTAAACTTTCCCTCTATCACCCCCTTTTCGGCTTCATCTCTCCCCTTTCACTGTGGTATTTTTCTCCATCTCCTATTTTTCTCCACCCCCTCACCTTACTTTGCCTCCTTCAGACCCCAAGCGCCCCCCCCCAAAATACTTATACAGAATGACATTTTATTCAATCAAGTTTTTTTTTTGTCTGAGGGAGTCTGCAGGCATTTTGGACTTGGCTATCTTCAAAAAGGAAGCTCTGTGCAAAGCGAGAGAAGAGGAACGTACAGTGTGCCCGCGGCAGAAGGAATAAGTGATAAGAAACAGCCTCAGGGGCCAAGCCTTTGGCAGAAGGGAAATCTGAAAGACATCATAACTAAGAGACAAAGAAAGCAAGAATACGACCAGTTAGCGGAAAGTGCCCGCTAAGACTCTGCAGGTAGACGGATGAACATGTCTTAATTGGAGAGTGCATCATTAAGTTGCACAATAGCACAACAGCCTAGATCTTCTTAGGCATCAGTTAGCCTGTGATGTAAGGATGCTTCCAGTGCCAGCAGCCCTTTCCCCTTACCCCAAGAAGGGCAGGCACAAAGGAGTGGGAGCTGAGCCGGCTCCATGCCAAAGCATACATAAGGGTCTAACAACTCTTCATCCACCAAGATAAAATTGTGGCTGTGGACAGATCTTAGTCACACTATGTGACTCAACTTGAGAAAAAGAATGTGTCTGTATTTTGAGGGCATTTTTTGAAAAGATGGGGCATGTTAGCAGAGAATTTCTATTGCAGAAACTATTGACCTGGGGTGTGAACAGTTCTGCATCTGTTGGGACAAATAAAAAATGATTTCTGATGGAAACAAAACAAAAGATATTAACTGTGATGTAGTACCAAGGGTTGCCATACCTGTGATAGTGTGAGTCAGATGCCCTGAGAAACTTACCAGCAATTCCTCCCTCCTGAACTCTACAACACCCTGACTGCACAGGCAATACCTACACAACACACTGGTTTTCACCAGCTCACAGAACTTAGGTGCCCAACCACAGGAAGAGTGGCTGTAGCACTTTAAAAGGAACACAGATCAACGTAAGAGAGCTGGATTAGCCCAGGGACATGATCGTTAAGAACATAGTGGGAGTATGCTCGAAATAGGGCATCTTTGCTAGGTGATGCTGGTCAAGGGGACATTCTTTCTTTAACAACTCTTGACTCTTATCTGTCCATGCCCATTTGCATCTATAGAAAGTGCTGTTGAAATGAGAGGAAGCAGGGAAAAGACCAGAGAAATGAGGACGGTGGATAGAGTAGGATGGCCGGCCGCCTTCTAAAGGTAGGGGTTGATTTGAAAGGTAACAGGATTGTAGAAATGAGGGCATGGGGCAGACTTCTGACTTCCCAACAGGTCGGGGGGATGATGCTGATGTTGTTGTTCTTGGACCACTCTCATCAAAGGGCCCCCAAATTTCCTTGGCTCCCGCCTTAACCATGGGTTACATGTTCTAAACCTTCATGGATTTTCTGCTGTCCTCATGGCTTTCCAATGATTTCTCTGCTGAGTTTTCTGGGGTATTTTGTTGTTGTTGTTTTGTTTTTCAGTTTCAAGCAACCACAACTGAATGTTGGTGTGACCTTACTGCTCAAATCCACATGATGGAACCCTAGTGTCCAATGCCATAATATTTGAAAGTAGAGCCTTTGGCATATAAGTAAGCTGTTAAGTTGGAGCCCTCATGGGTGGGATTAGTAACAAGTAACCAGGTAACTGCGGCTATGGCTTAGTTGGCAAAGTGCTTGCTATGCAACCATCAAGATCTGAGTTTGAATCCTCAGTGTCTATGTGAAAAGGCTGGAGTGGTAGCACATACCTGGCATCTCAGCACGGGGGAGGCAGAGGCAGGAGGCCCTCTCAGACTCGATGACCAGCTAGTCCAGCTGAATCCGTGAGCTCCAGGTTCAGGGAGAAAGGTGTCTAAAAAATGGAGGTGGAAAATGGATGAGGAAGTCACTTGATGGCAGCCTTCAGCCTGACCATACACAGTCATATGACAAGAGGGGATGCAAGGCTCAATGGCTTTCTTTCTGAGCCATGGGAAAATAAGAAAATGCAAACCAGGAAAGGGCTTCCACCAGACCCTGGGTCTGCCAGCACCCTGAGCTCAGATGGCCCAACATCTGTATAATGGTTTATGTATCAAAGAGGGCTGGGTTTCCCAGATGAGGGCATTATTTTGGAGATTTCTGGAAACTGTGGGAAGGAAGTTCTAGCTGGGGGATGCATGACTATTTTAAAGGTTGGACCTGGTTCTTTTGCACTTCCATTCTCTTTGCTCCCTGTTGACCATGAGGTGAAGAACCGCCTTTGCCACACAGACCCCATACCATGGCATCTTGCCTTAGCCCATAGGCTCAAGTGACCACACGCTGGATCCAGGGAAACTGAGACAAAGTAAGTCTTTCATCCTTTAGGTTGTTCTCTCAGGGTTCTGTCAGGTGCACAGAAGCAATGCACACCTTTGAAGAGCCATGAGAAATAAACACTGTAGTTCGAGCCATGGTTTGAATGTTTGTGTCTCTCTAAAATTCTTGTAACACAATTCCCTTTGGTACAATATCAAGACATGAGATCTTCAGGTTATGAGGGTTCTGCCTTTGTGAATGACATTAATGCCTTTGTTTATAATAAGAGTCCCAGAGAGATTTGTCATTTTTTTCTTCTACCATGTGGGAACATATTTATTAAGACACCATCTTGGCAGCAGGGGCTAAATCTTTACCAGATACCCAACATGGTGAAGCTTTCATCTTGGACTTCCAGACCCCAGAAGAATGATAAACAGATTTCAACTAGTATCAATTACTCAGCCTAAGATACTTGGTTATAGTAGCAAGAACAGATTGGTAGGGCCAAGAAACTTCTGTTGATTTGTTACAGCAACTCGGAGGGAATAAGACAGAAGCCTTGAGTAAACATCAGACAACTGGAGTTACACATAAGAAAATGTGAGTGATAGCCCAGGGTCAGATCTAAGGAGTGGATAGGGACCTGTGGGAAACTGAGTCTCAGAGCAGAAAGACTGCAAAATACAGCTTCAATCAGAGCATTGCTTTAGTTCAGAGGCTCTGGGCACACAAGGATGTCAGAGGCCTGTTTCCGAACTTTGTGTGGATTAAAGGAATGAGCAGCAACATCCACCAACAAGAGAATCTATCTCCACTCTGAGAAAAAAAAAAAAAACCTACTAGAAAGAATCTCTATGTGCCACTCTCTTTACAACAGAAACCTCCAAAAAGACAAAATGGGCATGGTAAATTGATCTGGTAAGAACCCTCTAAGAGGCAGATGAGGCGAGAAGAAAGTGTGAATGTAAAAGGTGAACCAGTACATAGAAATGTTGACAGGGGTTTCTGTCCTGCCCACTCCCGCAGTCATTCAGTCCCAAAGAAACACACAGAGGCCTATGCTATTCTTAAACTGGTTGGCCTATTAGCTCAGGTTTCTTATAAACTCTTACATAAATTCTTGTCTGTGTCAGCCACGTGGCTTGGTACTTTTTATCAGCAAGGCATTCTCATCTTGTTTCCTCTGTGTCTGGATGACTCTTTCCTCTTCCCAGAATTCTCCTGTTCTGGTTGTCCTGCCTCTACTTCCTGCCTAGCTACTGGCCAATCATCATTTTATTAAAACAATATAATATAAGTGACAGAGTACAAGACCATTGTCCCACAGCATAGAAATATTCATAAACAATAAGAAAAATACAAATGAGAATAATAACAAGATACCACTTCACACTCTGGGGCAAAGAATCTGGGCAGGGCTGGGTTTGGGTGGGGAAGAGTGCCTTTGGAAGCCTTAGGTCTGCAGAAGTAATAGCAGCCTGTGCAGAGAGTGTCTACAGAATGTACAGACACTAAATGGATGAGCATCCATATCTCTGAACCCTGCTCCCAGTGGAACTGAGGGTGAGAACAAACCCAGTGTATGGCAGCCTCAGAATCTGTCACTGGAAGGGTGGTAAGTCAGAGCAGTGGGACCCATGGCTCAGAGAGCCTGAAGAGAAGGTCTCAGAAAGTTGAAGGCCATGCTGTCCTTTTAAGGCATGGGGCAGGGGAAAGGAAAGGGATGGACCAATTCAGTAAAAGAAAGGAAGGGTTTTGTGCTGATATTACAAAGGTTAAAAAAAAACAAACAAAAGAGAGTCAGATGAGGTGTTTGTAAATCCTGGTTTCTGGCCACCATCTTTGGAGGCCCCACCCTTGTGCCCATTCGGGGTAGCCTGCCAAACTTTGACTCCTCCCTAGAAAAGGTCAAGACCACTCCTCAGTCTACTTAAACTGTTCCCCCCAAAATAATTAGGTTGTCTCCCCCACCCCCATCACATTGCAGATTTCCAGTTCCTATTGGGGCCACCCAAGAGCACAGAAGTCCAATTAAACCTGGATATCCTTTAATTTGGTTTGTTTTGATTTGCTTTGATTGGGATTTTTGCAAAGGCAGAGAGCTCGTGTTAGAAAATATTCTTAACATCTGGAGGACCCACCAGATAGGGCCTATGGCCACACGTTGAAAGTGCCTTTGTCCATAACCTGAGCTCTCCACACCAGGCTAAAACGGGCTCCTGGACTACAGTGGGTACGTCTTGGTGAGTCCCTTTTTTTCTTGTCCATGCTATAGGGTTTCGTGTTTATTTTTTGCTGATTATCGGGCTTCTGTGGAAGATGCAGGCTGTGCCAAAAGCCTGATTCCAGTGGCTGAGCCAGGCTTAGCTGAGGTGAATTTTGTTTGTTTTAGGGACACCTAGAATTCAATTTTCATGGCCCCATTTTGGCCTAAGAGCTGTTTTGGCAGATGGGCTAAAATAGACTTAGGCCACACAGTTGGGCATAGACTTTAAAATGGGTGCTTGCAGTTCAAACCATATCTGCTGTCACCTCTGGGATGCCTCTTACAAAATCTTTATAAATTGGGCCTGTCCGATACAATCTGTCCTGAGCAGCTAATTTCCTTATGCACTAAAATTTGCCAGTGTTACGATCTTGACAATGGGACACGTTGGCCACCAGAGAAAAGCCTTGAGCTTACCGTCCTCCGAGGCCTAGAAAATTTTTGTCACCATGGGGATAGATGGACAGAGCTTTCATATGTCCATGGTTTTTGGGTACTGTGCTCTTGCCCCTTCCCTCAGTACCCAGTGTCTTGAAGCACCAGTCTTGGTCTCTAGGGTCACAATACCTCCAAATTCCAGGTTATCTGGGAACTGGGATGCAGATAATTCTAGCTGGACCATGTAGCCAGAAGCACTGGCCCCTCCTCCACTCCCTCAAACCCTCACTACCCAACCCCCTCCTGTGGAAGAACATTCTCTGCATTCCTTTCCTTCCCCATCCTCATCTACCCACTCCCTAGCCAAACCAGAAGTTCAAGGTTAACTTCCACCTTACCCACCTTCCTCTCTCTCCCTCCTACCTCATTTTCCCAACCTTAGACCCTTCTGTGCACTGGGCTAGCCCCTCCCAATCCTCCCCAGTCTCCTCTTATACCAGATCCCACCATAACTCCGCCTTTCTCTGCCCTCTCTAGGAAGTGGTGGGAGTTGATAACATTGTGAAAGTCCATGTTCCCTTTTCTCGTCCAGATCTTTCTCAGATAGAAAAGCTGCTGGGTTCCTTTTCTACTAATCCTTCTTCTTATATTAAAGAGTTTTGTTATTTGTCCCAGGCCTATGATCTAACCTGGCATGATATTACATCACTGTAGGAGTGAAGTAGAAGCCAGGCAGCAGCAAGACAATATGCAGACCAGATTCATTTGGTAGACAGAACAGTCCCTGTTGGGGAAGTGGTTGTGCTGGCCACAGAACCACACTGGGACTACCAACCTGGTCAAAGAGGCTGACAAAGGCAGGACATCATGGTTTGTTGCCTCCTGCAGGGTATGGAAATGGTCTCAGAAAAAGTAGTTAATTTTGACAAACTTTGAGAGATTACACAGCTAACAGACGGAAATCCAGCCATTTTTTAAAATCGGTTACAAGAGACCATGACCCAATATACCAGGCTAGATCCAGCCTCCCTAGCAGGAGCCACGGTCCTGGCTACCCATTTTAATTCTCAGTCAGCACCAGATATTAGAGAAAAGTTAAGAAAGGCTGAGGAGGGTCCCCAAATCCTTATACAGGAATTGGCAAAAATAGCCTTTAAAGTTTTTAATGCCGAGAAGAAACAGCTGAAACAGACAAGGCTACAACAAGCAGTTAATCTGCAAGCCCAGGCCTTAGCAGCTGCCCTAAGGTCACGGGAAGGGGAACAAGGGAAACCAACCACAAGGCTCTACCCTGATGGAGCCCAGCCTAAGTCAACCTCACAGGCAAGCTGTTTCAAGCGTGATCTAAATGGCCATATGACACTATATTGCACTAAACTTCCTACAAGGCCATGCCCTATCTCCCAACAACCTGGGCACTGGAAATCACAATGCTCCTATGAGGGCTCATCCTCTATGCCACGCCAAGCAGGTCCAACCTCACCAACTTTGGCAAGTGAGTTTGTGCCAGCCTTTGAACTTCTCAGCCTTGCAGAGGATTGATGCTGCCCAGACTTGGTTATTTCCCATAACCCTATCCCAGCCTAGGGTAAAGATACAGGTAGTGGGTAAGTCCATTACTTTTCTTTTGAACACAGGAGCTACCTATTCTGTTTTAATATCTCATTCAGGTCTTACGTTCCCCTCACCAATTTCAGTTATGGGGGTAGACGGGACCCGTTCCTCCCCACTTAAAACTTTGCCATTGCCTCACTGAATGTGGACCCACCAAGACCCAGCTCTCCCCTCCCCCATGTTTCCCCATGCCAACTGGAAGTAGCCAGACTTGAGTCAATGCCCCTTTTTCCAAAGATAGACTAAATGTTGGTCATAAATATCACCTCAGCTTCCTGTCACCCCTTATACAAACAGTCTGGAATGTAGATCCTGGTCTCTGGCCCTGTGCCCCTGGGTCAAGGTACCCCAAATTTTGACCCCTCCCCAGAAAAGGTCAAGACTACTCCCAGGCTATTTAAATTGCTCCCCAGAAAATAAACACGTGGTCCTCCCTCCCCCGTGGTCATGTTGGCATCTTTCCAGCCTGTCAGTTCAGGCTAAACCTAGCAAGGAAAACAGTGGGTAGGGGCCTGCCCTAGAAGGGTCCTCTGCCCATCCTTCTATTTCTGGAATGTCTTTGTTTTCTCAAATCCAATCTTCTTGGGTGTGGTCTTCCTGAGAAAGGATTCCGACTTGTGAGTGAACTAGATTAGTGACTCTATTGGGTATGGCAGCCACAGCAGGCGATGGTATCATGGCAGGCAGGCTTCAGGATCTGTGGATTCAACCACAGGAGAATTAAAATTATTTTAAGAAAGTATCTGAAGTGAACATTTGCAAAGGTTTTTCTTATTACCATTCTTTAAATAATGTTATACAATAACTGTTTACACAACATGTTCATACAACATTCAATGTGTGCTAGGTATTGTAAGTAAAGTAGAGATGGTTTAGACTTCTGTCATCTACGCCTTACACTTTAAAGCATATGGAGGGTGTGGGCATCCACAGCTGTGGGCATAGGGTGTGTCGTAGAGCTAGTTCCCACCAGTTACGGCGAAGACAGTAGCTTGTCTACTCTGAGGACCTATCCAGAAACTGTTTCATTGGCCCTTTCGGAGGTGAGGGCTAGATCTGTGTTTGCTATAGTTTGGGTTGTAAAGTTGGTGTTTCGGCATTAAGGTGATTCTGGTTATGTCAGGTTTGGCCACTGAGGGACCAGTGATTTTCAGTGTGCATCAATGATGTAGTCACTAGCAGAGAGAAAACCAACCAACCAACCAACCAACTATCAACAAAGAAGAGTTGACCTAGTTCCAGAGAGCTGAACTAGAATTCTCATGAGTGGCTTGTCTGTAAGGGACTCTGCTGAGAATGACTGTCCCAGAGGAATTCCTCTGTACATATAATCATCTGGGTGCTTGTTAAACATGCAACGTTCCCCGTTGCTTCTTTGGAAATTCTGGTGTGAATCATCAGACTTTGTTTTTTTTCTTACATTTATTTATTTAATTGGGGTACAGGCACATGTCAAAACACACTTGGAGGCCAGAGGAATGAGTCTTATCCCTCCACACATGAGGTCTGGGGAAGAGATCAGGTTTTCAGACTTTGTGGCAGACACTTTTGTCTGCTAAGCCTTTTGCTGGTCCAGATTTTATATTTTTAACCTGGCACTTGGTCTTCCATAATTTTGGGCTCTACACTGACGAATTCAGCCAACTTCTTGAAATTGAGAAGCCAAGACACGTGGAAAAAGATTTGTGTCTGAGCTAAACACACACAGACTTCTCTTTCTTGGTGATATTCCCCGAGGACTGCTGTCTTACAGCCATTTACAGATGTCTACATTGTATCTGGTCATCTAAGTCATGGGGAGACAATTCACAGTGTGTGACAGGGTATGTCAGGATGTATGCAAATCGTGTGTCATCTCAGGCACAAGTCACCTCACAGATACAAAGGGCTATGGCTGTGCAAGTCCTGCCCCCAACTACAGCTGTGGGTGAAGAATCTCCCTTTTCCCTGATAAAGAAAGGAGTCTCTTCTACCGTTGTCTTGGAAGCCCTTCTCCCACTCTACCTCTGGCTGACGGTCTTTCTCGGAAGAGACGGGTGCATTTGGAACAGAGCTTTTGCTGTCCTCTCACCAGCTCTTCCCCTGAGTTCTCAAAGTCCCTCGGTGCTCAGTCATACACGTCTATGCTGGGACAACTTTGTGACTTGTCTCGTGTGTCTCTCCTTTATCAGTGTTATGTTTCCTGGAGCAGGACTTGACACGCCTTGTTTACAGAGCTTCCCATCATGGATGCGACGTGGCGAGGATAGGGTTGTCGTCACTTAAAAGCTAGCTGCCAAGATGCTATTCTTCTAGCCCAGGCTTTGCAGCGAGCACTCTCAATTGAACCCATTCTTTGTAGATCATGCTGGCCTTGAACTCACAGAGATCCACCTGCCTCTACCTCCTGAGTGCTGGGATTAGAGGTGGGCACCACCACCGCCTGACCAGGGTTGAGTCTGTTCTTATCAGCTTTATCACGTGACGCTGAGAGACACGTTCTCTTTTTTGATCAGAGATTCATTCCAAGTTCCTTTTGGAGTTATTCTCAAGAACCTGTGTCCTCATCTGAACTGAGATACTCAGCTGAGATAAAGGGCTTCAATCTTACCTCAAATAGGCAAAGGATGTGCAACAGCCTAATTTACAGGAGAGGAATGTAAGTGGCCTATGCACGAGTGATAATAATAATATTCAATAAAATCATAACCCTTTGCCTGGCAAGGAAGGAGGATTATTAATAGATTGCACTGGCCATGAGGGGACTGTGAAAACAGGTATTCCTGTTAGTGGGAGTGGTGGCTTGGCCCAGGAAAATCTGGCTGGACCTGCAGAAAATTAAATGTGCACGCCGCTGAAAAAAGTCCAGTTTTAATAATTTGCTCTAAAGAGCTCATCTCAAAAGAATGCAAGGGGGGGGGCAGAGAGTCTACTGCAGTGCCCCTAATGGCCATGGCCATGAAACACTGGGACATTTGTTCGTGTCCACCAACAGAGAGCGGGTAGGCAGCTCTGGCACCTGATCTCCGTACGGCGGCTAATGAGAATGAGGGTGAACCTGTGAAAACATATACGGGAAGATCTCTCTATTTCTAAAGACAGCAAATCTTTTATTCATTAAATAATGAAGCTTCCTCATCTTGCTTAACTCACTCAAAGCCTTTATTCAGCAGTGACAATAGAGATGCATATGGATACTTTGACTCTTGGTTCCATCACATCCGAGTCCTGTGATGTTGCCCTAGTTTCCCCATGTCTTTGGACATCAGATTTTTTTCATTTAAAAATGATTTAGGAGGAAGTCATAGCAGCTACTTTATAAAATTCTTACATAGTTCAAAAGAGATCATGTGGGAGCTCCGTCAGTGGTGTTGCCTATCACGTATGAATCTTGGATTTGATCCCTGAACCGCATAAAGCCGGGCACTGTGGTGCAGACCTGAGATCCCAGCACTTGTAAAGTAGAGGAGGTAGGATTAGAAGTTAAAAGTCTTCTTCAGCCGCATATCGAGGGGGAGGCCAGCCTGGGCTACATGAAACCCTGTGTACAAAACAGCAAAACAAAATGGTATGTATAAAATCTTCAGGGCAATGTAAAATCTGATCAGTCTTAGCTCCTCCTTCCTTGAAAGTGATATTGAAGTGAAGTAAACAGAGGTTTATGTGTAAATCAAGGCTAGATCAGACCCTTATCTATCTCAGTTGAATGCAGTTTCTAGATCAGCCTGGTCCCTTTCCTGGAGTCTGTGCGCCAGGGAGTCTACAGTTTATGTTGGGGAGAGAGGATGTGTAGAGATTATAGGACTCATTTAGCCTGCCTGTGTCTAATTTGGTCCAAATTCACTTGTTATCTATCTCCCTGAGCTATTGTGGGATGCCTTTAAGGCAGAAATTTAACGAAAACTATTTTAGTGCCCAAAGTGTAAATCCTCTCTGGAGTTGGGAAGGTAATGAAAACGAGTGTTTCGCAGGCAGGGGCATCCTGTTATGATTTAGGAGGAGTCTGTTTCTACAGAGATCTTTCCTTATGCTCCATCTCCAGGTCTAACTTTTATCTTTCCAGTTTCTACTTGACATAAGACGAGAGAACATTCATTTTCCTCTCCACCCTAAGAGAAGCAGCTTGAGTGTAGCAAGAGGAGACCAGCCTCAGCACTAAGGAGCCCGTAGGGAATGGTGGAGACTGTGGCAAACAGGAAACCACTCCGCTTTAGGGTGAACAGCTGACATCCAGCCTGAACTGATGATGCCACCCATAGCGAGAAGCCTGCTGCTGTCCTTTGCCAAGCTGGTAAGGGAGGCTGTCTTGTTGTGTTTTTGTTATTTCAGTAATGACAACTACCCTGGCAAATATGAGAACGAGTGAAGACCCAACATATCACATCTGTGTCACATGTGGTCACATGTCTTGGTCTCAGCTTCTTTCCTGAGCCCACGCGAGAAAAGAATGCCGAGAGGGGTATGTGTGAGAGAGAGTGCAGGGTGCTGGCTGTGCAAGGGTGAGGGCCTGGGTTTGGGTCTCCAGCATCCGCGTGGGTGCTGGGCATGTCAGGGCACACTTGCAGCCCCAGTGCTGGGGTCAGGACGGAGATGGGCAGATCTCAGGGAGACTAGCCCAACAGCGAGTTTCGGGTCCAGCGAGATACTCCGTCTCAAAAATAGAATAGAACAGAATAAAACAGGGCAGAAAGGTGATTAAGGGGGCCATCCTGAGGTCACCCATGGGCCTTCATGGGTGCCACACAAGGGAACACACCCTCCCTTACTCACCAACCCATCCCCCACCCAGAGAATTCAGAGGGGGAGCCTGTGAGTCAGGCTCAGCTTGGAGAAGAGATGGCGCATTGGAGTAAGCACAAATGAGAAGTATTTCTATTAAATAAGGGGACCACAAACATGTGATGGGGTGGTGGGAACATGGTGGGTAGTGGGGACCTGGAGGATGGTGTAGTGGAGGTTAAAATCACAGTGTTGTTATTTCTCGGCAGGACAGTTTTATGTCAATTGACACAAGCTAAAGTCATCTGAGAGGAGGGAACCTCAACTGGGGAAAAACCTCCCTAAGATGGGTTGTAGACCATTTTCTTAATTAGCAATTGATGAGGGAGGACCCAGACCATTGTGGGTGGTGCTACCCTTCAAGTATGGTCTTGGGTTCTCCGAGAAAGCAGACTGAGCAAGCCAGTAAGCTGTGTTCCTCCCACAACCTCTCCATTAGCTCTGCCTTTAGGTTCCTGCTCCATTAGAGCTTCTACCACGGCTTCTCCAACTTGATTTTGGACATGGTGTTTCATCACAACAATGGAAACCCTGACTACTGCATTCCCCAAAGTGAGAGAACTATGTAGAGCAAGTAAGCTCTTTGGGCTGACAAAGGAACAGGAAACCAAGAGCACAGGAAGCTGACTGAGAGCTCCCCAAAGCCTAACACCGAGTCTGCTTCCATCTCACTGAGTTCCATGCCACCCATGCAACAGACGCTCAGTAAATCCTTCCCCAGAGAATGAGATGCTTGAGCAACACACGACGTTCATACAATAATCTCAATATGGAGCCGTCCTGTCATCTTCTCGGGGACTAGATGCCTCCAAGCTGTAGGTATCTGAGTGAAGGCCTGGATGGAAGAGCTATCTCCTAACACCACGCTGGGATTTCCTGGCTCAGAGAGCAAAGCCTAAAGCCTCTTCCCCCAGCTGTCCCCTTCTCACCAGCTGGGAATAACTGCGGGAACAAGTGGCTTGTGTCTGTGCATATTCCTCATTTGGCAAATCAGCAAGCAAGCAGCAGGATTAGAGGATTAGGCCTCAAATGAATGACTAATGGCATCTGTGAGATGCTTCCCAGAGGATGAGAAGCAGGTGGCAGGGTCCTTGCTGAGCTGCAGCTTCTAAGGCCACTTGGTCCCAGGCCTCTGTTCTGGAGAAGCCTGGGGAAAGAGCAGGAGGCAGTCATTCCTTCTCGTTCAGCCACAGCTGGCTTGATCTACATACTCAGAAGCCAGAGCAAACCCACGTGCTTGTTTGCAGCTAATCAATACTTATCAGATGCATACTATGGGCCAATCTTGTCCTAGGCAGAGAGGACAGATCAGTGACTGACAGGGTCCCTCTATTTCGCTTCACCAAAGTTTACAGTGTGGGCCTCAAAGACCCAGAAAAACTCCTTAGCATGCAGATTGTCGGACCCCATGACTGCATATTCTGACAGAATGGGTTTGAACTTATAACCCACTAGTAACCCAGACAGACCTCAAACTTTTAATTCTCTTGGCTTAACCTCCAGAGTACCAAAATAGTAAGCATGTTCTATATTCTACCTGGCACGAGTCTGCATTTCCTTAAAGCAAGCATCCTAGATGCTTCTGATGCAGCTGGCCCTAGCCATGACCCGAGGACCATCTTGTCTACCAAGATGTACCTATTAAGAAAGAAAATTGTACCAGACCCCCTTAAACTAAAATTATGCTTTGCCTGAGGGTACATCTTTCTGGTGGGGCTGGGAAGATGGCTGTACAAGCATGAGGACCTTAGTTTGGATCCTCAAGCACCCTCACAAGGAGCTGGGCACATCATGTGCACTTGGGGGGTAAAGACAGGCAGAACTCCTGGGCTTGCTGGCTGGTCACCAGCCCAGCTGATGGTCTTGACACTGGAGAGGTAGAGATAGGGCAATCTAGATGAGGAAGCAGCTGAGCCTGTAAAACATTTGGCTAGCATTTTTGAGGCCTGGGATATGAGTCCTGGAATAGAATGACAGTAGAAGAAAATATTCAAAATGGCATAAAAGCCAGGGGGAAAAACCCCTGCATTTTCCAAATTATTCTTGAAAATCACCAGGAAAGGCTCTGTGCTGGAGATCGTATGCCATCTTTCAGAGAGGCCACCACAGCCAGTTTCCCGTCACTATGGGAAGAAATCTCTTTTCCAATTGGATACCCTGTGAATGGCTGCAAGAAGGCCCTGCTGCTTAAAAAGCTAATAACACTGAAAACAAAGGTGCTAATCTTTAAATGCTTCACACGGTGTGACCATCTCTTTATAGAAGAGCATGGGGAACAGCAGGTTCAAGCCCTATTTCAGGCTCGCTCTGGGTGTGCCTGTATTGAATCGAGTGGCAAGCAGAATTGCCTGTACATTTCCGTTATTATTTCCTTTTGTTAAATTTCTTTCCAAATACAAGAGGTAAGGTTAGTAGAAATTAAATGCACACATGATACAACTCCGTGCTGGTGACTGACCACAAAAGCTACCCAGTGCTTGCTTTGCCCCGTATGGGGAAAGTTTGACATGCCTCCAAGCCTGCTTCCAAGTCTCCCCTGTAGGGACACAGGTCCTTCTCCTTCCCACCATGTGACCCACGGGGTGTCACACCTGTGCTCTGCACCGCATGATTTCCAGAGGTGTTGTTCATGTAGGCTCAGTATAAATGATGCGCCTGGAACTGTGCAGCGAACAACCTACATGCCCATGTTGTCTCCAAAGATGTACAAACAACCCTGAGAGTCTGCCCCAAGCTTTTGGCTAGGTAGTCAGGAAGCATGCCTATTATATTGCTATCAATAAGACAGAGCTGCAAATGCCAGCAAGTGTAACACTCCAGAGACCCTAAGCATCCATATTTCCAATCACACTGAACATACGTTCGTTCTTCACTCCACAAGTGCCGATTTGTATTATTCTGAGTTCCACTGAAATTGGCCCAAGCCCCTGGGGCACTCCTTGCCTACTTTCACTTGTTACCCTGGGATAATTGGTTTTAAACTGATTACTGGGTCACTAATTATGGGGCCTATTGACAGTGTATTTCAGCTTAGAGAAGCAATTAAAAAGTTCACCCTAATTAATCAGGGGTAATTAACAGGTCTTAAATTTTGTCAAGAGATTAATTATCAAGAAATCCAGAACAAATCAATGTATGTTCTTGGAGGGTGAGCGGGGACTCAGGCGAGGTGTTTGAGGTTATCTGACTTGTTCATTCATTCAATTAGCAAATGTTAACTGAGCACCTACCTGGTGCCAACCCCAAGTGAATGCATTGCTGGCACAATCTAGGGACAGTACTTACGTGCATTACTTCATTGAATCTTTCTGGTGGGGCTGGGAAGATGGCTGTGCAAACATGAGGACCCGAGTTTGGATCCTCAACACTCCACAAGGAGCTGGGCACATCATCACATGCTTTGGGGAGGTGGAGGCAGGTAAAGGTCCTGAGCTTGCTGGCAGGCCACCAGCCCAGCTCTTGCTCTTGACATTGGAGAGGCAGAGATAGGACAACCCGTGGGTTCTGACTAGCCAGGCTAACTGACTGGTAAGCTCCAGGTTTAGTAAAAGGTCTTGTCTTAAGAAAAAGTGAAATGGAGAGCAATTGAGGCAAAGACCCTATACTGACCTCCGACTTCTTTGTTCACATACATGTGCACGTGCGCAAATAGGCACATACACAAGATAGGTGCAACATAGCACATGGACTTTGCTTGAGCACAGCTTATCATTCTGCTTGGTAGCTCACTGTAAGACTTGCAAGCTTCTTCGTGTTTTTCGTTCCATTTTAACACCACACAAACCCTCTCGAATCCCAGGAACTTGAGGGAGGGAAAGACAACTCTCAAGGAAGAAGCAGGACAGCTCTAGCCATTAGGATTGGTGGCAAAGTAACCCGAGAGGCCTCTTCTTGCAGGGGCACGAGTGACTCCAGGAGTGGGCAACCGCCTGCAGCTGAGCAACCTCCATGTCTACCATGGAAAAAGCTAGGAGACATTTCCCTTTACAATCTCTCGATGAGAAAAGCTGAGTGGAAGCTGGGGGTTCTTGTTATGTCTTCTCTTGTTAGGTTCTTGTTAGGTTCTGCTTCTGCTTGCTCACTCCCCAGCATCCCCACTTCCCTTCTCTGATTTGTAGCCCGAAGCTCTCATCACTGCCTGTCTGTTGTCTGTCTTCCTTGCTCACCACATAGCCTTTGCCAATAGAAGGTTTATTCCTTGCGCAACGTCTCTGTCACATTCATTGCTGTGTCTCCTCTGCCTATACCAGTGCTTTATTACTATAGGTGTAAACCCTGCCCCCCCCCCAGCAGAAGTATGCCAAATTGTTCAATTCTGAGAGAACAAAAAAGAAGCCAACACAGAGGAAATGACAGAACAACAAACCAGAAAACCACTTTGCCTAAGCGGTGTATCTTTCTGCTCGCAAGCTTGCTGTAAGAACCCTCAAGCTTTTTGTTGCCTTTTCCCCTGGAGCTCTCAGCAAACTCTAAGCTCAGTGAGAGACCCTGCCTCAAAATACAGTGGAGAGCAGTCGAAGGGGACCTGAGATGTCAACCTCTGGTCTCCGCACCGGCACGTGCATGTGGAGGCCAGAGGTTGATGCTGGATGTCTTCCTCTAATATTCCTGTTTAATTTTCAGACAGGGTCTCTCACTGAATCTGGAGCTCACTGCTTCTGCTAGACTGACTGGCTCCACCTCCCTGAGGCTCCAGGATCTTCCTGTTTCCTTCCCTGCTGAGTGCTGGAATTACAAGTGCACATTATGCCTGTCTTTTACATAGGGTCTGGGGATCCTAACTTGGACCCTCATGCTTTTGTGGCAAACCCTTCACCCACTGAACCCTTCCCTCAACCCACCAAGTGAGCTAAGATGCAATTTTGATTGTGTTACTTCTTCATGTGAGCCTGACAATGTTTCCCATGGCTCTTAGGTTAAATCCTGAGCTCTTAGCAGGTCCTATAGAAAGTAGATTCTAAGATGCAGTTTAAACAAAGCAGGCCTGTTAAGGGTCTACCCTTGGGATCGTCACCCATGAAAGAGAGAAGCGAATAGAGGTACAGAGAACAGGGGTACAAAATGGGCCCACAGCAACCTTGGCTCCTTCCCAAGGAGCTCTGGACGTAAGCATGTCCATCACGGTTCTCCTCAGACGGGTCAACTCTTTTCACCCTTATTGTATATGAGGTGCATGAGGAATGTGGCAATAGGTCAGACTGCAGCCAAGGCCATGCCTGAAGGATCTGACAGCTGAAGGCTGGACAACACGTGTCCAGAGTCAAGAGTGACCATCCTTTTCTTGAAAAGAGTCTGACAGGTATGGCATAGCGTGGTCATTACACGGTCGTAACATTCTCTGCAACAGTGCCTACTTTATTCTTCTTTGGTCTCGCTTTAAAATCATTTTGTGGCTTACTCTCTACCTCTTCAGCCACACTGCGTTCTCTTTCCAGACTCCCGGTTCACCACATACTTCCGTGTCCCAGGACCTTTGTACACACACACTGCTCCTCCAGTCTTGAATATTCTTTTCAGCATTCCTAGGAATGCAGAAACCTCCCTGCTTCCTACCTAGACACTCCAACCAGTCCGCCAGGTCTCTGCCCAATGTAGCTTTCTTGGAGGAACTGTTCGGAACTTTTGCCTAACATAGGCTCCCTGATTCACCCTTTCAAAGCCTAGGTACCCACTAGTCTTGGAGCTAGCGAATGAGGGGCTCGTGCAGAGCTACCTTGTTCCTGGAAGATGTGTGAATGAGACAGGAGAGTTGGTGGGGTGGCTTGGTGGGGGTAGAGTAAGAGAGTCAAGTCCAGGATGGAGGGGGCTGATTTTCCTTAATGTTTAACTTAGAGTTTTGGAAATTCTCCTGTTTCCCTTATGCTGTGCTGAGACCAGAACTTCAAAGGAGGAGTTGGTACCAGACTCATAGTGAGGGGCATCAAATGAAGTTGATTTTGAAGAGAATGAACTTGAGAGTATTTGGCGGCCATCTCTCTTCACTAGGGGGAATACTCTTCCTTGTATTAAGTGGTGAAGATCTATAGTCTAGCATGACTGAATATTTCTAATGCAAGAACCACATCCATGCTAAACATTGTTTAAACAACTCTATGCTGTTTTTGCTTGCCAGATCTCCCTAATCCTCCTATCAGCTCTGGAAGGAGGGAGCTATCATTTCTCTTTGCTGGTGAGATGTACCAGGGTAAAGTAATTGGCTCACAACCACACTTGTAATTAGGAACAGAGCTGGGCTCAAAGGCCCAGTTGCTTGATAGATGAAATTCCCATTATAGCATAGTGAGCATCCAGCTTCTTTGACCTTGGTACCTGAACCTTCCCAAGGGGCCAGAGCTCTGGCCCGAGTCCCCGTTCCTCAGTAGTTCTGAGCCCTGGCTAATGTTGCTAGTCCTCTGTCACCATCTCCCATGCTGCTTTCCCCCTCCTACCAGCCTGGGCTGATCAAGTCCCAGCATGCCTCAGGCTGTGGCTGGCCTGAGTTATGACACAACTCTCCAGAAATTTTCCCTGTAAAGGGAAAGGGGCCAATCCAATGTGAGTTATTCTTATTGTAAGCTCCCCAAAGCTGGGGACCTTATATGATTTATCTCAGTATAACCCATAGTACTGGGACAGGGTCTGGCACAGTGCATGCAATAAATGTTTATGGAATTGACTAGAGTTTTCAGAGAGGTTGGGAACCAAGCATGCTCTCTCTCTCTCTCTCTCTCTCTCTCTCTCTCTCTCTCTCTCTCTCTCTCTCTCTCTCTCTCTCTCTCTCTCTCCTCTCTCTCCACACATACACATACTTTGTGTTCAGTGTGTAAGACTGTGATCTTTCTCTTGCTCTGACATGTTCCATGTGTAGTCTCATCATTCATTTTAATTACATTATTGTGGACTCTATTTGGCCTTTGGCTATTTCTGAGACCAAATTAGAAAATTTAAAAACAGCCATCTTTCTTAGCAGAGAACCTAGTCTAGCACAGCGACTGCCCTGGGGTGGGGAGCTGGGATTCAGGGGTGTGGGTGAAGAATTTATTTTCTGCAGAATTCTCCTTTACTCTGTTTGCATTTTTCTTTCACCCATGTGCATGTATTAGATTTTCAAAAAATAAAAATAGAAACATTTGAGACAAAAAAATACAGTCATGTTGCTTCTAATACCACCACTGACTTACATAAAAAGCTTTTATTACTGGCTTGGTGAGAGATTAAAGTTGAAGCCTGTTCTGGACAGGGACAGGTTGACAGGTCCCTGGGGACATATTGCCATCACCTGGAGGGGAAGGAAGATAGCACAGGGCTGGATGAGCCTAGGGGGCTGGTCCTTCTTCAGGGACAGTTCCCTGTGTTTTACCCCCCAGCACTCATTTAGTAATTATCCCCACTGGGTCGGTGACAGACCCTCCAAGGATTAAGCGAGGTAAGCTCCGAAATCTACTCAGCAAGATGAAATCTGTCCCTTCATTCTCAGGCTCAAGTGGAAGTGATTAGAACTGGGAAGCCAGACCCAAGGGCGGAGCGGCAACTGTGGCTCCAAATTCTGTTACGTTCTTTCTGAAGATTGTAGGATCGCTGGCATCTGGTCCCCAGACGCCGTGGCAGCTGTTTGGAGCCTCAGAGATAAACTCAGAGGAGGATCAGGGTCTCCAAGGTGGACTGGGAACTTACCCCCAGCTAATGAGCTCGCCGCAGCTTTCTTCTGAGTCCAGCATATTCCTGGAGGGATTAGTTTTTATCAAATGACTTCTTAATGAGACTATGCTTACCTCCAAAAACTCCTGAAATTTAAAGCTAATCAGCAGGCTGGCTGGCTTTGAATGTGAGGAGATCACACAACCAGAAGCCCAGAAGACAGCAAGTGAGGGGCAGCTAGGAGCCAGAGGAGTGGGAAATACAGTTTGAAATTCAGCAAATGCCTTGACGTGTTCTGTAAAAGGCACAAAAGTATGAAATTAGGGTGTGGGGAGTGGGATCTGGCTTATAGATGTGTTTCTCTGAGCCCACTAATAATTTTAAGTCTAGGGAGATTTCACGTGTGAGATTCTAGCCAGGTGACAGTCTTCTGAGCGGCCCTTTGTGACAGGCTGTGCTCTCCAGGTTGACACAGTCCCAACTTCTCCCTTTATAGGAAAGCTATGTGTCATTTTTTTTTTTAACCTGACTAGTTCTTCGGATCTTAGTTCCATACCTTTGATAAAACCATAGCCATGCTTAGAAATTATAGGATGGAGGGAGTATCTTGTAAAGTCGGGGATCATCTTGCAAACTTTGGGATCATTTGGCTGACAGACAAGACTGTGACACTCAGTTTGGGAACTCTTCCAACCCACCCCACTCTCTGCTCATGCTTGGAGTCCCCGGGAGGCAGTCTTTTTGAACTCTGCATTGGAAAGACCCCAAATATGTCCCAAATCATCTCCTGGTACTTCTATATCCATACGGTCTTCCCCTCTTGTCCTAGCTTTATTTCTGTTGTTTAAGATCAAATATCCTGACCAAAAGCAACTTGGAGGAGGAAGGGTTTGTTAAATTCATAATTTCAGCTTATAGTCCTTCGTTTTGGAGAAGTCAAGAAGCTGTTCTCATTCCACTCACAATCAAGAACAGAGAGAAACTAATGTCCCCATGCTGCCTGCCTGCTTGCTACGTCCTCTCATTCATCATCATCATCATCATCATCATCATCATCATCATCATCATCATTATATTAATTATTTATACACTCATCTTCTTTCTGGGGAATGGTGATGCCCATGGTGTTCTGGATTGGCTAACAATAAAGACACCTTCTCACAGACATGTCCGTGGGCCAATAAGATTTAGATAATTCCTCACTGATTTTTTTTTTTCAAGAGAGTAAAGTCTAACCAGTACGCCTCCAAAGGGTGGCCAGGACCTCTGACCCTTTCCTCACTAATATGGTGAAGATGGCAGGATGTAACAACTCTCAAGCTTATTATGATTTACAAAGCAGTGTATTTCACTAGAAGATTTAATTCTGGTAGGCTTGCCGACTTCTCCTAAGTGGCTGTGCTGAGGAGGCCAACAAATAGCTGGTGCTGGTGGTGAATCCTGGTTAACAGCTAGCAAGAGACTGGGGCCCTCAGCCCCAAGCCCACAGGACCTGAATCCTGCCAACACCCGTATGAGCTTCAAAATCCTGTTCTTCACCAGTCAAGCCTTTGGATGAGAGGTCAGAGTTGATAGGCAGCTGGACTGCAGCCTTGTGAGACCTGGAAACAGAGAGCCCGCTAAGCCATATTCAGACTCTGCTTGGTAGCGACCATGGTTACTAGATAGGAGCCGTTTGAAGAGCTGTTGATAACGTTGTTAGCGATGGGTAGCTGGTGTCTCCTGGCTTGAGTTTGGGGTATCCACCCTGTGACCACCTTCCTTCCTGGTGTGATCTTCCCTAGAATTTCCAGCTAGTGATATCGGTTCCCGGGAGTCTGAACTCCACCCAGAACAGAATTTTCTTTGAGGGCAAGAAGATACTACCCTCAACTCACCCCTCTTTTATTTGATCTACCAAATGTCTCTCACCGTACCTGTGGCTTCCTTGATGGAAGGTAGTAGGTCTCAGTGTCAGCGATGTGAGAACTGATTGATGCTCCAGGACCATTGATGCTCCAGGACCAGTCGCTGAGAGGAATGAATATTGGTGGATGGGGGAACTTATTTTTTTCTTCTCTAGTTTCATTCTGTTTTTCAAAGCATCATAGTTTTTTGAGTTATTTCTTTTTGGCATTTATCTTGCTTCCAGAGTTTTTGCTAACATAACTACTGTATTGATGCAGGATTCTAACAGCTAAGTGTTTATGCATATTTATGATTATTAAGGGGTCAAAATTTATAAATGATGTTATGGTTTTCTAGGTGCTTGCTAAAATGATATTAATCCTTTTGGAGATTTAAGTGCGGGCACTTATTTACCGGGCTAAGGACACTCACTCTAGGAATGGAACCGTACAGAATACACAAGATTAATGTCTAAGACCATTGTCCTGTCAAACTTCCATGTTTCCTTGATTTCTAAGGGAACACACTGAGAAATGCAAAGCAGCCTGAATGCTTCACTGCCCGAGGGAGTGCACTGTTCTCCCAGGAACTGGAAGGTACACTGTGCCCCAGGAGTCATGGACTCTAACCTGAAAAACCTGTGGTGCATGCCTCTCAGGGCAGCTAGGCCAGGCCAATTCCATGGTTCCCTGCAGGAAATGAAGTGTACAGGGATGCTAACATTCCCACACATTTGCCAATGCCAGATTGTGCTTTCCAGTTTAACAGCTGGGAGTGGTATCTTATTGTTTTGTTTGTACTTGTTTGTTGATGAGCGATACAGAATTTTTACTAGTTGTTTGTTCTTTAAGAAGGCTCGATTTCAGATCCATTGACCATTTCTCTTCTAGGATGATTGATCTTTACCTAATGAACTTGTATTTTATACTGTAAGATCACAGAGGCGTGAGGTAATTTCACCAGATGGAATCACTGAGGGCAAAACCGTATTTCATTACCTTGTTCTGCAAGTATTTATGGAGCACACATGTGGCAAGTGCCATTCTAGATGCCCAAGGTAAACCAGATGAACATCTTGTTGAAATAGCTCCTGAGAAGAGCCCGCCTCAAGGAACTCACAGCCCAGGTGAGCAAGGGATAAACAGCAAACACAGCAAACAATCCGATTAAATGAGGGGTCGTGACCTCATGGGGAAGTTTCAAAAAGGCTATTAATAGTTTTCCGAATGTGTAACAACTAAAAATTAAGTCAGAATCAAACACACATCAAATCTGGGGCATTTTGCAGTGCACATCCTTGTAGTGTCATGTGACTTTACTGCAGTGTGGGTCTGAACATACAATGCTCTCTCTTCACTACACATGCCATCATGACACTCACTGCACACACATGCCACTCACTGCCCACATACGCCATCATGACACTCACTGTACACACACGCCACTCACTGCCCACATACGCCATCATGACACTCACTGCCCACACATGCCACCATGACACTCACTGCACACACACGCCACCATGACACTCACTGCACACACATGCCATCATGACACTCACTGCACACACATGCCATCATGACACTCACTGCACACACATACGCCATCATGACACTCACTGCACACACATGCCATCATGACACTCACTGCACACACATGCCATCATGACACTCACTGCACACACATGCCATCATGACACTCACTGCACACATACGCCATCATGACACTCATTGCCCGCACACGCCATCATGACACTCACTGCACACACACGCCACCATGACACTCACTGCACACACATGCCATCATGACACTCACTGCACACACATGCCATCATGACAATCACTGCACACACATGCCATCATGACAATCACTGCACACATACGCCATCATGACACTCATTGCCCGCACACGCCATCATGACAATCACTGCACACACACGCCATCATGACACTCACTGCACACACACGCCATCATGCCCACAAATGTTGCCCAACACCCTTGCCTGAGCTTTGCGATGGCTGGGCATCATGCCCTGTAGTGTTTCTACCTTGTATTAACCCTTTCCTGCTCTTACAGACACAGTCACTCAGCTGAAGGACACAAAGACAATAACGTTCCGCAGTCACTCTCGGCAGGTAAGTATAAAATTAGAGCAACTTTCAGTTGTATTGTTTTAGAACGCTTGGTTTTAAAAGTTCCTGTTTGAGCTGCTGCTGAGTTTCTCTAAAACACTGCTCAATGAATTTTGTTTAAAAATAAGGACATAATTTCAAGGGAAAAAAAAACCTGAAATAGCCCTAAATTTACTTCTGCCATTTTGTGCTATATGTTCACAGAAAGCAGCATTTTCAACATGGACAACTATAAAATCAAAATGTCAGTTAACCCTGTAAAATGTTAAATATGCTTATCACCCTGGAGCATCAAACATTCAGGCAAGATTTAATTCTTTCTGGAAGAAGTTAACAAATAGACCCATCTTGTTAATATTCAGTTTTTAAATAAATGATAAAATTATATGCATAGCAAAGAACTGTCTTAAATCATTTTGTGATTTACTGTCAGAATATTTGATTCGTATACCTATTTTATGTATCTGGGGTTGCATAAAAATTCTTCAGGTGAAAGGGTCACAAGTTGAAATAGTAGAGAGCCGTGGGATAGTTGATTAGGAGATGATAAAGCTGCCATGTAGAAAAGTGGACCAGCACGGTTGCCGTAGCAGGAGCACGGGTGAGATGGACCTACAGTATCAAACAGGGCGGACGAAGGATGCACACTGAGAATGTGAGCTTTAGCTGCTGCTTGAAAGAGGAGTAGAAGTTAAGGCTGTGACATTTGGGGGTGAAGTCTTTCGGGGCAAAAGTCAGCAGCAAGAGAAAAGGCCTTGAGATTGGGGAGTTCAGCACTGTGGAGGGGCAGGAAGGAAGCGGGTTCTGCGGGAGAGATGGGGGAGGGATCGGAAGAGGACACTCAAGTGGGCATGTAGTGAGGCAGGAAGAACTCACAATGCAGGGTCACGGGTTATAGTGAAGATTTTGTCTTTTCCTTTGAATGTGGTGGAAACCGACCCACCATAGAGTTTGGAGTAGAAGAGCAAATGACCTGAGACATCATTAATGAGATGGAATGGGAAGGCCCAGACTCCTGCGCTTCACCCCACTGCCTGGATTAAGATAATCACGCTACAACAACCCACTTTCTTCTAAGTATATGGAAGCCGTTCCCACAACCTCAGCACCTGCACAGTGCCTGACTAGGGACTGGCATGTCACCTTCTTGTGATGCAGTGATCCTCTGCTGTCTTTTGCAAACCACTTTCAGATGGACCCGGCATGCACGAACAGATCCGGGGTCAAGGGTGAACTGTGGTGAGAGCAGAAGATGGGCAGGATATATGCATACATCCCAAATTTCATGGAGCAATTGTCAAGTGTGCCTGTGCGGGGCAGCAGCCAGACTTCCTCAGGGTCCCTTGCCTCAGCTCTCTTGTGTTCACACATGCACACCAATAAAGCCTCTTTCGATTGGTATTGCTAGCCTAATTTTTATTTTTTTATATACTTTAAAATTTTTTGAGGTTATAATTACATTTGTGTCTTCCCTTGTCTCCCTCCAAATCCTCCCATGTAGCTTTCTCCTCTCTCCTTCAGATCCAAGGTCTTTTCTTTCATTAATTGTTACTGCATGCATATATGTATATGTACATATGTATCTCTAAGTATATCCTTCTCAGCCCATGTAATGTTACTGTGTGTGTGTGTGTGTTTGTTACTGGACCAACAATTCATGTGCTCTTCCTGGGGAGGACCACCTCTCCCTCACCCAGCTCTCCTGGGTAGCTTTTGTGTAGGACTGAGGCCTTGTGGGATTTTTCCCTAACCGTGTTTGCATGTCTGTTGGTGGTGTCATTGTTCCTCCCACATTTAGGCAGCCATGTTGGTGAGACTTTCTGGGTGTGCCTTCTGATATTCCTAGGATATACCATCTTATAGCAAATTCCTTGATCTCCTATAAACATGAAATACTGTATATGAATATACATATGTGGTTTTAATGAACTTTTTTTCATCTGGGCCGATGCTGTGCCCTACAAGAGCCAAAATCCACCAACAAAACTAAAATGTCAGACATGAGAAACCACTGGTGGATATTCAACCTCACTGTGAACCCTGAGTTTGTATTTGAATTAATTAAATAAAATTAACCTTGGAATGGGAGGCTAAGTAGCAACTAGACAGCAACAGCTAGTTACTTTGACAGAAAGTCATCCTAGAGCATCCGAGGGCATCTGGAAGAGATGGAGAGACACAGTGGAAGTAGAGGAGGGATCTGAGTTGCCATGGCGTTCTTTGGCAGAGCTGAAGGATGCACTCTTTCAGAGATGCCAGCAAGGAGAGAGTTTAGCCAGTTGCTATTAAACTTCTCTGAGCCAGCAGGTATTCACCCCAGCCTTTGAATCTTGAATCTTATTTATAAATAGAACAATAGAGCTTTAGTTACAGTTACCTTTAGCGGCAGGGGCAGAGCCTGAAGGAACAGATTTCCTACCAGGCTATGGCCTGAGCGGCCAGGCCGCTGCCAGAGAAGCAGGCTGGTAACTGTGGAGCACAATTGCTGACCGAAATAGCAGTAGATGAAGGCGCAGCCACTGTGCCAAAGATAAAACAAGAAGCCCTCTTTTGAGTTGTTGGTCAGAACTGTCCAAGAGACTCTCAAAACAGACAGCCTATTGCTATTGCCTTTGGCTGCCCCAGAGGTAGAAGGTAAGTCCCTATTGCGGAAGAAACCATGCATTTCAGACACAAGGCCAGAGAGTCCTGATCTGGAACTGACGCATGTCTCCTCCCTGAGGACTAGCTTTCACGGTACCAGAAGGCACCACACGAGCTTCCAAAGGAAGGAGGCAAGCAAGAATACTACCTGCTAGAACACCCGTAAACACTGTAAGGATCACTGTGTCACAATAACCCTAAGATTACAGTAGTGGGTGGCATACCTTGGTGGTACCAACAGCTCCCTAATTGGGTTTAAGACCAACAAGAGGGAAACCGAGCCTGGTACTGGGAACGAAGTCGTGGTCATTGGAGGAGAGCCATCACTTTGCTAAATAATCCTAATCCTAATGACAGTCTATAAACGTTTGTCCTTATACTGACAGATAAGCATAGTCCTCACCCCTCATCAGGGAAAGTTCTCTTTGTAATAGATGCAGACAACTTCAAAAGCCACAACCAATCTCAACACAGAGTTGAGGAGCCCCATCTCGGGAATATGTCTGCAAAACACTCCCACACCTAAGGATCAGAGAACACTGTGGAAGAGGAGGTAGAAAGATGACTTTGTGTTTCTTTATGGGGCTGACATAAAGGAGCCTTTAAAAGACTGATAACCCCGGGGTCTGGTTCTATTGTGTAGAACACAGATCATAGAATAGAACTGGCAAGGTCAGTAAAGAACCCAGTGAGAACAATCATGAAATGGTGGTGGCTCAGAGCAGGATGACTTAAAGGGAGGTGGTGAGAAAATCTGGATCACGTGCCTCTGCGTGAAAAAGCCAGGGGTCGACTTCAGGTTTCTTATCATATGACCGTCCACCTTATTTCTTGAGAGAGTGTCTCCCAGCAAACTTAAAACTTTCTGTTTTGGCTTGACTGGCTAGTCAGTGAGCCTCTGCCCCTCCCACCCCCAGTGCTGGGGTTATAGGTACACACCACCACACCCAGTTTCCTGTGTGAGTACTGGGGATCCACAGTCAGGTTCTCATTCTTGCTCAGTGAGCACATCATTTAAGGAGCCATCGCTCTAGCCCCAAGAACTCTGGGTGCATGTTGAAGGAAGAGCTGGAAAAACTTCCTGACATATTGGATGTAGAGTCCAGGCTGACACGGACAAATCAGAGGAAGGATTTGGCATTAATTCCAACAGAGAAGGCTGCAGAAGGAGCAAGCTTTGAAGGAAAAGATGTCAGACTCACTTTCAGACACCTGAAGGACTGTCTCCGATGCCTTTGGTTTGTCAAGAAGCGGTACTAGACTTGACAAGAGTCGTGAGGCCTCACAAGGGCAAAGAGGAAGTATACCAAGAAGGAGAAGGGTTTTGTCAACGTCACTCATGAGAATTCCCTTCTGGTGGGACTTGCTATGCTCACCCTTACCTGGTTTCTTCCTGGGTCCTCCTGAGGAGGATGCCTGGAAGGCTGGCTCACCTTCTGTGGCTAGTTGTGAACAATGGGTTGGAGTAGAAGTGAGGTGTTCACCTTCTGGCACGAAGCATTCAATTATCAAGCTAACAGTGTCTCTCGCCTTGGCTGTGAGGGCTAAGAAGGTCCCCTGTCTCAGATGGTTCAGCAACACATCTTAATGCTGTTGATACTCTCCAGATGCTCCTGGTAATACACCAGAACTCCCGCTCACCCTCAAGGATGCAGCTCTGCTCAACCCTCACCTCTCCAAGCTCACGCAGAGTCTGAACATTTCTTCTTTCTATTCCCAGGACACTGCCATGGTCCTGCTATTAGAGCCCTTTCCGCCTTGAGTTATGATGATGATGATGATGATGATGATGATGACGATGGTGTGTGTGTGTGTGTGTATACTGCAACTTTCAGCCTATTTCCCTCTTAAGAATCATGGAGAAATACACCAAAAGAAATTAGGCACAGGTAGAAGGAGCTACACTGCTTCCACCATCTTTACCGGGCAGAGCTGTACTTTAGAGTCTGTTTGTTTTTCTGGTAACAAAAGCCAATCTTGCTAGTTTATGTGGAAAAAAAGAAATGTCTTGGGAGACTCCAGGGACATAGAAGTTTTTGGACTCTCAGAGAAAGGTGAATTATCAACTCAAGGAATTACAGGGCACAAGGGAACCCCTGGGAACTCTACAACAGGACTTTCTCAACTTTCTCTCTAAAGCTCTGCTCTGGTCCAGCTAGGCTTCCAACTTCTAAAGCAGGTTTCTATCAGTTAGTTGTTTTTGTTTTTTTGTTTGTTTGTTTAAGCTTTTTTTGGGGGGGGTGTCACATAGTAACATTGGCTCAGTATGAATCACATGCTTGTCTGTGATCCAGTCACCAACCACCACAGAAAAGCATCTGATGCTTCGCAATTCTCCCCACAGTCTGGACCTGGGAGTCCTGGGCTCCACCCAAATACCCATCCTGCCCCTTGCTTTCATGCCCCAAATTGCCCTGAACCTACATAGAAGTTCCTAGTCACACAGTCTCTCTCTGGATAGCAGAGAACTCCCTTGAAGTCTGGGCGATCATATTTGCCATTAGCTGTCTCTTCTGTTGCCTTTAGCTGCATTTCTCTTGATGATTACTGGGGCCCCGGGATCTGAGCATCTCCTTTATCAGCCTCATGTGAGGCCAATCACTTGCTGGCTGGAAACTGACAAGGACTTTCCCCACGGGATGCATCTAGAGGGGGTGAGGAGATGGTTTGCTGCACGAGTTCAGATCCCTAACGCTCACATAAACTAACAGGTGTGGTGGGTGCCTGTAATCCCAGCTCTGTGAAGCAGAGACAGGAGGATCTTTGAGGCTTCATCATCTCACTTAATCAGGGAGTTCACGGTTCAGTGGGAGAGCCTGTCTCAAAAAGATATGGGGGAGAACAAGAACGGAAGACAGTGACCTCTGGCCTCTTCATACCCATGCACAGACACATGCACCTGCACACGCGCGTGCACACGCGCGCACACACACACACACACACCTTTACACCTTTACACACTCAGAGAACAAAGTAAATGTTCATTAACTGGAACTAAGATGGGAAACCAGAAGCAGGCAGGAACGTGGCAGGTATGAGCCACACATTTCAGAAACAGAGCAGCCCACGCTATTCTTTCCCATTTATTCATCCACTTGCTCATTCAACAAACATCCCCAAGTACCTGGAAGGTCAGCAGGGCTTTGTGTCTTTATGAAGATGGTAAGATAAAAAAGATCTCACCTCAGACTGATGGAACATGTGACCAAACCGGACTCTCTGAATGTGGCTGACGGTGGAGGCTGACTGAGAAGCCAAGGACAATGGCGATGGGCTTGGACTCTATGACAAGGACGGGCTCTGTGTGAGCTTTGTCAGTTTGGTTGCTCACCTTCCTGGACCTGGGGGAGTTGGGAGGACCTTGGACTTAACATAGTGTAGGGAACTCTGATGGCTCTTTGGCCTGAAGAGGGAGGGAGTGGGGGTTTGGGTGGAGGGGAGGGGAGGGAAAGGGGAGAAGGAGGGGAGGAGATGGAAATTTTTAATAAAAAAATGAGAAAAAAAAAGATCTCACCTAGCTATTCATCCACTATAGTGGGGAGAAATCAGCCTCTTAAATCTTGGGTGGCAAAATATGTATGAATTCAAGTAATGAAGCCACTTTGAAAAAATGCAAATATGAGTTTGTGGTAGTCAGTCATGAGAAGCTGGGCACTCTAAAAGGGACCCGAGGAAACCAAGAGCATCACTCCTGCCAAAGAGATCTGAAATCCAAAATGCTCTAGAGTCTGCCCTGCCTTCATGTGAGGGGCTGCAGTTGAAACACAGGTATACTAAAAAAAAAAATCTATAAAATTATCTCTGGGCTCTATGTCTGTCTAAGATGTAGATGAGTCATAAATGAGGTTCAGTTCTAGAATTTCCTTCAAATATGTCTATATGCATATATATACACATGCATACACACAGATATATCTATATATATTCCAAATTTAAAAAAAAATTAAAAGCCACAACATTTCTGATACTTAGAATTTTCGGTAAGGGACCCACAGCCTGTGTTATGGGTTTGGAGTGCTGTTGTTGAAAATGATGTCTCATGCAATTTATGACAGATGAGGGAGCGAAAGGATTGCAAGAGTAAGTAACTCATTCAAGGTCACCCAGACCCAAGTAAAAAAGTGAATTCCTAATATTACTCATGTGTTCATAGAAGCCACCACCTGTTATTTGGCAATGAAGCTACAGCCTGCTAGGTCACACCGTATAGATGCTCCTTGGCTTACAGTGGGTGATGTCTTATAAGTCCATCATATGCTGCAAATATTTTCAGTTGAGGGGGCTGGAGAGATGGCTCAGAGGTTAAGAGCATTGCCTGCTCTTCCAAAGGTCCTGAGTTCAATTCCCAGCAACCATATGGTGGCTCACAACCATCTGTAATGGGGTCTGGTGCCCTCTTCTGGCCTGCAGGCATACACACAGACAGAATATTGTATACAAAATAAATAAATATTAAAAAAATATCCTCAGTTGAGCATTTAATTCTTTTAATCCACTCCACAGGGCACCCTAGACCATTGGTTGTTTTCCTGACTGTGGGGCTGACTGGCCCTGGAGTTCGTACTACTCATTCCTAGCAAAGGAAAAGGGCAAACCTAAGATCTGAAGCCCAACTCTTTTGCATTATGGTAAAGTTCTTAAAATATGGAAACTGAATCACCCTTAGTTGAGGACTGTCTAGCGATGCCTTAAGCGTGCTGTTTCATTTACCACCTATAGGGCACATGATCTAGTTATCCCTCACTTAGAACAAGGAAGCAGCTTCTGCGAAGTTAGTGGAGCCAGCCTAATTCACACTGGTGTGCCTGACCAGGATGTGAAACCAGGAGTGTCAGACTCCTCAACCCCTTTGACACTTCTCAGAAAGGCGTGGGGACCCACCGGTGCCACTCTCCCACAGCCGCTTCCCTCTTCCTTCCCTTCCCATCGTCCCTTGCTTGGACTCACTCAGGGAGCAAGCCGAGCTCCTTTTGTATGGGATGTTGGTAGCACTGTAGAAATAGAGACCAGGATTTCCTCTGAGGTTTTTTACTTCTAAGTTTTGGCCTTTAGGGAAAAGAAACATAAAACCCAGACAAGGAAAATTAACTGAAGAAATGGGGAGACCCCACTGCCTCTAGAATCGGCTCTTCTAGATGATGAGGAATACTGAGGGTGCCAGCATGGAAGCAGAGGAGGGAAAAACAGAGACACAGAAAGGTAGAGAAGGGAGAGAGAGAAAGGAAAGATACTAGAAGAGACAGAAAGAGAAAGGTAGAGAGAAAACGACAAGGACTCTGGATGGAAAAGAAGAATGTGGCATGGCCCTTGGGAAGACCAAAGTTTAAATATCTACAGATCAGAGCGATGAAAGCTCATAAGGAAAGAGCCTTTCATCAGGCTGAGCTGAAGGAGAAAGGAGGAGCAAAGGACATCTTGTTGCGTATCTGCATTAGGTGATGGATTTGTGATGTTTGGATGGTGCCCAACAGAAAAGTGTGTGGTACATGGTGAGTGGAGACAGCCTTTGTGTTGAGGTCACTGAAGGCAAATCTTTATCCATTTTGGTACTATCTGCTCTTCCCACAAGGATGGCGGGCAGTATTGAAACCCAAGATCTGGGAGAGTTAACGCTAGATTCTGGATGTATGAGGGGAGAAGAGTTGTGTCCACTGATCCTGACCAGAAAAGTTGTTGAACTTATCACTAAGGTTAGAACCTTAACTGGAAATTTGCAAAATATCTTTTCCACGAATAGCCAAAATGCGAAGCCTACACTATGGGGTCACTTTGCAAGTTAAATTTGGTTTTTAAGTGCAGGCTTTCCAAATTCTCAGATGATTGGCTAACATTATAAACTTGTTCTGTACCAACAACCCTGATGTATCCTTACAGACACTGATGTAAAACCTTTCTCTAGTAACTACTGTATTCCTGAGCTCCATAAAATGCCCACAACATTACATGATCCCCAGTAGGATCTAGAAATTGGACACAATTGTAGGAGAGTTGCAGGGGTGCTTCCTCTCACCGCTACTCTCTAATATATTCCTGAGATTAATAATAGTGACAGCCCCGGAGGATGAGGAGAGAGGCGTGCAGATAGGCGGTGTGCGAATCAATAACTTGCGTTTCACCGACGATACAACACTGCTTGCTGAAAGTCCAAATGAGCTGCAGGCCATGGTACATATAGTGGTGGAAGTCAGTGAAAACCTTGGTGTGACAGTCAACACGAAAAGACTGAGATACAGCCCATGGGAAGGGAGCACAAGGATTTCAACACTGTAATAAAGAATCAGAACCTCAAGCAAACAGTCAACTTTGTCTATCTGGAAGGAAACCTCAGTTCAAAGGAGGGAACTAATTCAGGCATCAAGAGGCAGATAGGGAAAGCAGGGTTGCATTCCAGGCACTAGGAAAGGCTTGGTCAGCAAGAGACATAACGGCAACAATAAAAATTACAAGTACATGAGATACTTGTCTTGAGCTACCTTCTTTACAACTCTGAAACCTGGACGATGAAGCTCTCCTCAGAATAGGGGCAGAATGTGTTGGAGATGATATGTCTCAGGAGGACTCTAGGAGTCACATGAAGAGACAGGCTGTGCAAAGATGACATTGAGGAACACCTCCATCTGCAGAAGGAAGTAAACTGCAGGATATGACAATGGCACTTGAGATACCTTGGCCATTTTATGAGAATGAATGACAGCAGATACCCAAAGATAGCACATCTTGGAGGAGTACACAGGATAAGGTAAAGAGGAAGGTCCAAAAAAATGCTCGGATAGACAGCATAAAGGAAGAATATGGAACCCCAGGTATGACAATAACACAAGCGGCTAGAACTGCCCTGGATAGGAACAACTGGAGAACCACCACAAATGGGCGACCCATGCAAGCTCAAGCATTGCCAGAGCATAAGTGAATGAATAAATGAGGATCTAGAAATCATTCAAAAACATCAAACTCTAAGAAGAACTGATCAGCTATGAGGAGGACTCAGCAGATTCCACAGGCAGTAAAATTAGCAATCTCAGGAACTTCAGGCCTGGAAACAGCCGGAAAGGGACTGTAAGTCTATTTAACAATCTAAAAAGATAAAAGAAAAATAAACTGATACCCAAATCAGGATAATATGAAAATATTAAGAAGCAAATTTGAGAGCAAAACAAATGAAATGGGTCCTGATAAAAATACATATGATTCAGGAAAACAAACCCCAATAATAAATGTGTTGAATACCAGACTTAGCAAAATTAAATAGGATTATTAAGATATGAGATAAAGCAGAGAATATTAATGAAGATGAATGTCACAGAAAAGAAGAGGGAGACCAGACAGATAAGAACTATGTAGAACAGAAAATGAGAAAGGTTTCGGAAGGAAAGTGTTGAGAGAGTGAAAGCAGTCACCGTTCAACGAGAAGGACTCGGGAGGCACAGCAGAGCTCTAAGGGGATAAACACATGAAGCACCCGGTATGTCAAAGTGGAGCTAAAAAACATTAAAGACAAGAAGAACTGTAAAAGGTCACCAGAGATAAAAGACAATGAAGTTACTTTGAAGGAAAAACAGATGGATAGCCACAGCCGCCACTCAGACCAATCTCCTTGATATCTTGAAAAGGGAGTGTCGACCTAGAACACGTTACCCAGCTTAAAATATCAAAAATGAAGATAACAGAAAGCCATCTCTAGAGAGAAGAGAAGGGGAGAGCTTAGCTGCATCAAGTCAGGATCTTAGTAAGTGGATGATGAGAATGAGCCTACACACCAGAGCGTCTCGAAGGGAGGATTTCTCTTACAGCATTGACGTGAGTTGGAGTAAAGACAAGGTGACGTAAAATGAACAGTCAGAAAAAGAGCAGGGGGAGGAGGAGTTAGTGGTTTCTAAAATCCATGCTGCTCTGGGGGATAGCAGAACAGGCTAACCACAGTGGTGAAGTCCCCACATTAAAAAAGTATGGTGACTTCAGGAAGACCAGAGCCTGGCTTCAGGAAGTGAGGGATTGGGCAGGGGAACCCAACTCTTCAGGATGGAAGGGGCCATAAACTACACAATACAGAAAGCAGAATAGAACACACAGGAGTTGATAAAAATCTAGCAGTCCTAGATATCACAATAAATGTAAGTGGGTTCCAGCCATCAATGAGTACCCGTGCATGCTTGAATTGTCTTAAAGCCCCGAATATTCCCATATGCTAATTGCTAGACCTATGCCTGAAAAGCAACTTTTGGAGGTAATGAGAATGGAGAAGCCATTCCTGACAAACTAATCAAAGAAGCCAACAGAGCACCATCAACCGTGATGGAATACTAGTTAAAATAACTTAGTATATTGAGGACTAAAACTGGTCATGCATATGTATTTAAGAGAAACTTCACAAGCTCTCCTTAAAATTTTTAATATAGATGCTAAACACGAGAAAGAGTCTCTATGATGGGAATTAAGACACGTCCAAGGGTGTGGGCGTGGGTTTCTCTGAGAGAGAATTGCCCCCCAAGCTATTTTCAACAAACAACACAGCTTTAAAACATATAAATCCAAAATGATCGAGCTGAAAGAAATATGACAGTTTTGCAGCCACAGAGGGATATTTTAATAAACATTTCTCAGAAACGGATAGATCAAGAAAATGAAAAGTACATGCGGATATTGAAGTTCTGAATGCCACAATTAATAAGCTTAGTCTAATCACATGTTAAGGATATAGATGATAAAATTAGAATATATTGCTGTTATGCACACCTGGAAGAGTTATTAAAATTTCCCCAGGCTATGAAACAATCTCAGCAAACACAAAGAACCCAATGTAAAAGCATTTGTTAGAAATTATTAAACATTCTGACATAAAAAGACAAAGAGCGCGTTCCGGCGACACCTGCAGACCCCAGCTCTGGATGCTCCTGTGGTAGTGGGAAGGTCATTTCTAGTGGAAGAGGGGAATGGGTTTCCTGTGCACTGACCAGTATGGCAGAAACGTGGATGCTCACTAGTGACAGGCACAGAGAGGGATGGGAGGTGACAGAGCCTCCAGCGCTGCTTCGGGCTGGTAGACTGGCTGGTCAGCATACGCAGGCCAGAGCAAACCTGTTTGCCTTTGTCCTTCTGAGTCTGGCTTATTTAGTGAAGAGCGTGATGAGCGACATTCAGTTCACTTTCCTCCCGGTGACACAGTCTTCTGTTCTTCTCTATGGCTGAATAAAATCCCATTGTGTAGTTCATAGAAATGTTGCTTTTTGATCCTTTGATGTAAGCCCTCTTTGTCAACATGCAGCAGAATCCAGTAAGCCTTCTGTAAATTTTAAGTGATTGTAGATGTAGATAGACATAGATTTATAGATACATATTACAAATGTTTCTCTCTCTCTCTGTCTCTGCCTCTCTGTCTCTGTCTGTCTGTCTGTCTGTCTGTCTGTCTGTCTCTCTCTCTCTCTCTCTCTCTCTCTGTGTGTGTGTGTGTGTGTGTAATAAAATACTGAAACATTCATTCTTGGGAGAAAGAACCACACAAATTGAGGGGTGTGCTCAGAGGGAGACAGTCTGGAGGTGTCAGACTGTAAGGTGAGCCTGGGAGTTTCTCTCACTTTGCTTTCTGTTGTTCCAGCTACAGGCAAGTCAAAAGTACATATGGGAAAATATGCACACTTAAATGATTTTGGTGCTGGACACATAGATGGCTGTTTTCTCATTTGCTGTAGGTTGGAAGCCATTTACAAATAACATTTTAAATATTAAAATGCTGACCATAAACGTCCCTGCAGAGTGTGCCCAATGCAGCAGAGGCTCCCTCACAACACAGCAAGCTGAAGGTTGGGTGTGTGCTTGGCTGTTCGGAAGGAACACTTATTGGCATTTAAGCGTGAGGCCAGGAAGATAGAATGTAAATTTATATCTCACACCCCAGTGAAATCAATAGAGGTAATTTCGTGATTCAAACCCATAGATGTGCACAGAACCATCCGGATCTACAGAGAATGAGACACAATTGAGAGGGAGCTCAGGGGGGCGATTTAGGGCCTGAATTATTCAACGTGTGTCTCCTGTCCCCTTCACTTTGAGCTTCAGTTGGGGCACGGTGGAGAAGCGGGGATCCGGCTGCCGATTGGCCTCAGCTCAGATGCTCTGACAATAACAGAGCTGCGATGAATGATAATTGAGCCTTCTCTACATCAGTATATGGAAATCTGGTTATAGATTTGGATTACAAATTCTGGAAGCTTTATATGTTTAATGATTTTTCATCAACCTTAAAGGGCTCCATACTGTTTCAACCACGACCATGCCTGAACCCTGGGCATTGTTGAATTAACTCCGATCTGACCCAAAGGCATCAACTTTTGTGACTAAGAGAAGGGTGATTGTAATCTCAACACTCAGAAGACTGAAGAAGGAGGATCTGGAGTTTGAGGTCAGCCTAGGTTAGTGCAAGTTAGAAAAGCTTACCATAGGACTGGGGTGACGGCTCAGTCGGTAAAGTGCTCACTCCACACGCATGAGGATCTGTCTTTGGATTCCCGGGACCCACAAAAAAGCTCAACATGCTGTAACCCCAGCACTGGGAGAAGAGGCAGAGACAGACGGATCCCTGGAGTTCATTGTACGGCCAGCTAGCCAGTGAGCCCCAGGCTTGGCCAGAGACCCTCTTTCAAAAAATAAGGCAGAGAGCCATTAAAGAAGATAACCAGAATCAACCTTTGACCCCAAGATGTATGTGCATACATGTTATCTGTGTGCAAGCATTCACACATCCACACAAACACATGCGGACGCCACACATTCACAAAGACACTCATATACAAAATGAGAAAAAGAAAAGCTTGATGCTCCATGTTCCACCCCCACCCCATGTTTCTTGTGGGATTCAGAACGCAGAGGGGAAAGACTTCAACCAGTGGCTGCTTATATCTCCTGGGATTTCAAATACCCAGTAATTCCAAGTTTCCTAACACAAATCTGGGGAGGTCAGAGGGTGGCCCACTGGGTCTCATTTATGTTTTTTCTAAGACTGAAGCAACTGGCCATGAAGTTCAGACCTAAAAGGATTAAGAAACACAGCAGACAGTGGAGAGCTACAAAATCCAGAGGTGTTAAGTGACACACACACACACACACATATACACACACACACACACACACAAATACACTAGAAAAGGGAAATTGAATTAGTAATGACTTTTTTTTGGCTGCAGGCATTACTTTTCCTGTTGGACTGTGAAATAAAGACAAACTTTGATCTATTCTACTAAGAACTTGACAAAACATCAAGGCCAGACTATTGCTTCTAATCTTATTGTTCTTTCTAGACTGTATCCTTGTGGTTCTTCTTTCTTGAGGACAGAGCTGTGTGTGTCCCTGAATGGCCATTTCATGCTTCTGTTCCCGATTCCACAGGGTTCATCTTGTTGGGCACTAGCGAGGGGTCTGCTGACGGCCGTGAGAGGCAGCTCCAGTAATCTGTCTGCTTGTACTGGTCACGGTCCTGTTTTGAGTCACATGATTTCAGTTTTTCTCCTCAGTGTGCAAAAGCCATCAGTAGTGAAAGTTAAATATAAAAAGGGCAGGGAAATGGCTGTTAGAGGATACAGGATTATAAAGCATTTATCAAACAAAACTTTGCTAATTGTATGTGTGTGTGTGTGTGTGTGTGTGTGTGTGTGTGTGTCTGTGGTTGTTGTTGCTGGCAGTCGAACCCAGGCCTTTGCACATTCTGAACACACTTCCACTTAGCAACATCCACAGCTCTATCAGTTTGGCGGTTTTTTTTTTTTGCTATGGTAAACGCCAAGACTAAGAGCAACCTGAGAAGGAAAGGATTTATGCCATCTCATATTTCCAGGTAACAGTTGAGGGAAACCAAGGCAGGAGACTGGAGCAGAAGTGATGGAGGGGTACTGCTTACTGGCTTGCTCCTCAGAGCTTGCTCAGTCTTTTTTCTTAGACAACCAATCCAGGGCCACCTGCCCAGGATTGGCTCCACCCACACGAGCTGGGCTCTCCCTGATCAATCATTGATCAAGAAGATGCTCCCACAGGCTTGCCCTTAGGGCACTCTGATGGAGGCATTTTCTCAATTGATGTTTTCCTTTTCACGGGCGACTCGAGTTTGTGTCAATGACAAACGCTAACCAGCACAGCAGCCCAAATTCCCTATTCTTAAATGAAAATTGTCATCATTTTCTCAAAAAAACGAGAGAACGTTAATGAAATAGACATAATCTAAACATATCCTTTACATCTTTGTGTGTGCATGGTGTGCCTATATGTGTATATGTGTGTTGTTCACATGTGTGTTCACATGTGTGTGTGGGTGCACATGCATGTGTATATGGAGATAAGAGACTGATGTCCAGCGTTTTCTTGATCCCTATCCACCACAGTCAAGGCCTCTCTTTTGAGCCCAGAGCATAACAATTTAACCAGTCTGGCTGGCTAGCTGGTCCTGAATGGCCCCCTGTCTCTACCTCTGAGTGCTGGGATCTAAAGTGGGCTACCATACCCACATAGCTTTTTGATATGGGGTGCTGGGGGATCACAAGCTCTGGTCCTCACATTTGTGGGCAAGTGCTTTATTCACTGAACCATCTCCCAACCCCTCTTTTACACTTTTGAGACAAAGAAATTGAGCAGTAAGCATAAAGCAAGAAAACGGGGGTATTCATTTGTATGTCTGCTTGCTTTAAACAGGGGTTCCTTTTATATCTCAGGCTTGCCTTGAACTGCTTATATCTCCTGTGTTGGCCAAAAATTCTTGCTTCTTCTGTCTCAGTTCTAGGATTGAAGGAGTGTGTCACTAATCTGGTAAGAATAGTTATCTTCCAACATAAAAAAAATAAAATATGGACTTCATGTTTTTGTAAAGGACCTGCTAGGCTTAAGGCTGGATGTGAAGGATGTCCTACCACTGTAAGAAGCAAAGATTGTAAGTCAGCATGCATCTCAGTCAGTATCCAGCTATTTGGCAACAGTGGGTTGGAGATGCTGGCAGGAGTATAGGACTGCATTGCTCTCCACAAGTAGAAAGACTTTGACATACAGAACTTTGAAGCCCATAGCTGCGGTTCAGAAATCGTGTTTTTGAAGGAGTATGTGACTTGGTGGATATTTAAGATCACATCAACCAATGAGGCTGGGGTGATGACTCACTCAGTAAAATGCTTGCTGCATACATGAAGACCCAAATCCTATCCCCCTAGTAGGCAATTAAAAAGCCCGATTTCTAGCGTGCACCTGTAATTCCGGGGCTGGAGAGATGGAGACAGGATTCTTACTGGCCAGTCAGTACTGCTGAGTCAGTGAGCTCCGGCGTCAATGAAGGACATTGTCTCAAGAAACAAGGTTAAGAGTGATCAAGAAGGATACACCACTGGCCTGTGCACACCCATCATACAAGTACACATTATACACACAGTCACAGGCACACAGGCACACACAGAGGAAACTATTAACTCAGCTTGCTGGGTGAAGGACAGACTATAGAGCAGGAATGGGTACAGGAATGTGGAGGATTTGCCCTTACCAGGTAAGAGGTGAGGAGAGCTTGGCCTGGTGCAGTAATGGGTGGGGGGGGGAGATACAGGATTTGAAATCCCTTTTGTGGGAGGACAGTGCTGCTGATGCTGTTGATTAACTTAGGGGCTGGTAGGCAAGGGGAGGGTGCAGAAACAGCTTTGGTTTTCTGGGTAGATCGTGACTCAACTTGCTGAAATGGAAGAAGAGATGCTGACGGTCAATGGGCTGGTTTTGTACCTGTTACTTCTGGGAGTCTGGAACGTCCAAAACCAAAGCCAAGGCATTAGTGGGATGGACTTGCCTTGGTTAGGGTTTCTCCTGTGATGGAACACCATGACCAACAAGCATGTTGGGGAGGAGTGGATTTCTTTGGCTTAGACTTCACTTCCATACTGTAGCCCATCACTGAAGGAATTCAAGACAGAAACTCAGACAAGGAGGCAGGAGCTGATGCAGAGGCTATGGAAGGGGGTTGCTTACTGTCTTGCTCCTCAGTCTGCTTTCTTACAGAACCCAGGACCACCAGCCCAGGTATGGCACCACCTACAATGGGCTGGGCCCTCCCCCATCAGGAACCAGAAAATGTCTTACAGCCAGAGCTTATGCAGTCATTTTCTCAACTGAGAGCCCTTCCTTACAGATAACTCTAGCTTATATCAAGTTGACATGAAACTATCTAGCATAATGCAAGACTAAAAGTGTGATCTGTGTTCCCAGCTCCACTCTTCTGCACCCCGAACTCACCTCCCATCCCTTCGTATCTTCCATGCCCTTCCCTTCACCTTCTAGAAATGCCAGATCCCAATCAATCAATGACCAGTGTCCTCTACTTCCAGCCTCTGACCCTTATTCTTCCTCATTCTAGTTAATGACCTCCTCACACTGGACTCTAATTTCTGCCCCCTTTCACAGCTAATGGCACGTCCAACCCAAAGCACCAAACCGTAACATTCTCGCTTAATCTCATTTTTCCCTAACAGCACAGGCAACTATTCAAGAAATCCGATGGGCGTCTATATAAATCAGTGTAAAGTCAAGCGATCCCCAGTAAACTAAAGTTCTATCTGATCGAGCCCTCAGACTCTCTCTGACCTCATCTCTCATTGCTGTCTCCTTTATTCACTTTGTTCTGGCTTCCTATTGTTCTTCAGGGACTCTAGTCACATGCCCATAGCAGGGCCTTGCTCTGGCTCTTCTATCTGAAACACTTCCCCTACTTGTAGAAACCAACATGAGTCTCTAGTTTCTTTCATGTCCTTCAGACATCACCTGATCAGCAAGGCACTCTCCAGTTCAATAGTAAGCAACTTCTTTCTCCTTCTCATCCCCATCTGGTGTACTTTCCATATCCTTGTCTGTGCGTCTGTCTTTGCTGGCATGCTGATTCCCGAGACTATTGTATTTATTTTGTGCATGGATGTATCCACAGTCCAGAACAATGCTCAGCTGTGGCAGATGCCAGATCAATACTGTTGCTGGTGACTAGGAGTCAAGTGATCTGGAATTTGGTTTTAGTGATAACCTCATATGACCTCACTGAGACCTATCTGATTTAGTTTTGAGGTGGGGACAGTAATATCCACTTTGCCTCATTAGCGGTTATTCATGATGATCAAGTGAGTTGCGGTCCCACAATGACTTCACTTATAGAAAGAAAGGGGTTGATATTTCCATAGACCATGACCCCATGCCAAAAATGCAAAACAGACCTGGGCAGTGGTGGTGCATGCACTTGGGAGACAGAGGCAGGCAGATCTCTGTGATTTCGAGGCCACTCTGGTCTACAGAGCAAGTTCCAGGACAGGCTCCAGAGCTGCACAGAGAAACCCTGTCTTGAAAAACCAAAGCCAAAACCAAAACAAACAAAACTGCAAAACAGAATATGTGAAACTCAATAAAGGATGCTTCATGGTTCCTTACCTAATATCCATAGAAAAATGGGGTGGAGGCAGGAATCTTAAACAAATGAATTCGATTTCAAAATGATCATTATTCAAAAGATGGAAATAAGGAGCCTAGGGAGGTGGCTCTGTCAGTGAGTGCCTGCTGCCCAAGCCTGAGTACCTGCATTCCGGTCTGGGCGTGGATGAGTTGACTGTAACCCCAGCACTGGAGATGGAGAGGTAGGGAGGGAGGTGGGGAGGTAGGAAGGGCAGTCCCTGGAGCTCACCGGTCCATCCTAGTAAGTCAGTGAGTTCTAGACTCAGAGAGACCCTGTCTCAAAGAACAAGGTGGAGTTCATTGAGGAAGACATCTGATACCAACCTTTATTTTCTAAATGTGTGTGTGTGTGTGCGTGCACACACACACACATACACACACACTAAAATGAAGGATGAAAAAAACAAAGGTGAAGGCACAGAGTTGTAAACACCGGCTAAGAGTGGTTTCAGGGAGTCTGTGTTTCAAAAAAAAAGAGCTAAGGTTTGCAAAAATGTTAAGGACAAGAAAAACTGATCTGGGGGCACATTTGAAGGAAGAAGACAAATGACAGGATTGTGCCAACAGATGACAGATCGGAAGCAGAACTTGGGTTTTAGTTGCTTCCAACAAAGAAAATGGCCTTCTGATCTGAAGTAAGAGATTTTACAAAACCAAATCTAAGAGCAAGAGAGCTCCGAGCTCCAGGCGCAGTGGTGCCCACCTGTCATGCCAGAACTGAGGTTGTTGAGTCACAAGTTCAAGGCCTGTCTGAGCTACAGCAAATCTGTCTTCAAAAGCCAAGGGCCAGAAATGTAGCTCAGTAGACGAGCTGCTTCCTAGAATGCCCTCAGTTCCATCCCCAGTACCGCAGAGAGTAAGAAAGACACGAGAGAGATGGAATTTTGCTTTATGAGATGAGGAATTCTGGAACCCAAACCAACATGACTGTCAACTGAATCAATCGCTCATGCCATTTCATGGGTTCATGGACTGTCCCCAGGTTTGCACCCAGTCTACCATCCAGCTGTGCACACATCCTCATTTAGTTTACAATTTGACCTGGTGAGAGAGATAACTGGGGAGCCCGTCTTTCCAGCCTAGCAGTTGCCATATGCATGGGGAGAGACTCTGGGTGACCGGAAAGAGATGCAAGTCCTGTTGCACGCATCTGTAATTCTAGCTGAAGCAGAAGGACTGTGAGTTCAAGGCCAGCCTCGAGGACATAATGAATCCTGCCTTTTAAACAAAAGCTAATGTTTGATTTTAACAAAAGAAAACTTAGAGCAACTAGAGAGAATAGATTGGCAAGCCCATGACTGCTTTGTGAGTCATTGGGAAGCAATTATGTGGTCACCAAGTAAATCACATGAAATTGACCTCATCTCCTGGTCCTGAGGGGATTAATCTCAGGAGTGTGGTGCAGAACTTGCATAATTCAATTGTTTTGTTGCATAATGAATCTACTTTTTATTGTGGCATAATAAATAAAACATTAAATTTACTGTCTTTACCATTTTTAAATGTTCATTTCAGTGGCAGGAAGACAGGCACGCTCTTGTATGAACGTCATCACTATTTCCAGAACATTCTCATTTTCCAAACTGAAACTGCATCCAGTCATCCCCAGGCCCTGGGAACCTCCACCTTTCTTTTCTTAACCCAAGACCCCTGGTACGTGTGTGTGTGTGTGTGTGTGTGTGTGTGTGTGTGTGTGTGTGTGTGTGGACATTCACATCTGAGTGTGGGTGCACACATGCCGCAGTGCACGTGTGGAGGTCAGAGGACAACCTCAGGTACTGGCCCCTGCCTTCCACCTTGTTTGAGACAGGATCTTTTGTTTTTCTCATAGACGCCAAGCTAACTGGGAGCTTCCAGGGAGTCTCTCGTCTCCTCCATCTCCCTGGGGCAGTGCTAGGATTATAGATACAAACTACTGTCACTAACTTTAGTGGGCTCAGGGGATTTAAACTCAAGTCTTCATACTTGCTTGCATGGCAAACACTTTATTCACTGAACGATCCCCCTATTCCACCTCTCAGATTCTTTTTGGACAACATAGGAACTCTATACAGAGAAAGCCTGCATTTGTCCTTTGACAATGGCATAGTTAATTTAACCTAATATCCTCAAGTTTCTTGTGCGAGCATTTCCTTTCAGGGCTGTCCAGAGCTGTTCAGAATGTGGAGTGGGGGTGGGGTTGGAGGAGGCTAAACATTACAGAATCCCTGTTATCTGATAAAACTGTCTCAGAAGTCCCTCGGTACCTTTATCCAGATAGAGCATGTTTCTAACAGTAACTGATGTGAACACACAGTAGGGGCTGCCAGCCTAAAATCTTGAGGACAGTGCAAACTGTTCAGAACAGCTCTTCTGCTGATTATGAATACAGGTTCAAAAGATGCTGGGTTCTAAAAGGACACACTGAAACCAAGGATATGAAACTTAACCACAGATCAGTGTATTAGGCTAAAATTAGGCTAGATGGCACATGCACATGCAGACGCACACACACACACTCACATCAGCCGCAGCACAGGATGGAGTGAAGGTAAGAGCCGTGTGAACAGGGACTGTGGTTCTTAATTGACCGCAAGCTCAGTCTGAGTCAACAGCGGGATGTGGTCACCAAATAAATGATTCATGTCATCCAGGAGTGCATTAAGAGATGCAGCCTGCAGGAAATAGCTCCTCCGAACCCTGGATGGTTAGGCCACACCTGGAATGCTCTGTTCAATTCAGTGCCATCGGTTACGAGGGATAGCAAGCTGGAAGCTGTTTGGCAGGTGAATGACATGGAAAATATGTCACCCAAGGAGCAGGATGTATCTAGAAATGCATCACCGTTGTAAGGGAGCAAGGGAGATGACTTTGAAATCAGTAAAGCTTGCTGTGGTGTGGGGTCAGAAATCAGCATCATAACTCAAAGGTGGGAGTTGTGGGGCGGGACATGTGGTAGCAGACCAGTGTCGTTATTGTTTGATTCTGAGACAATCAGTGGTCTGCTTCAGAGTGAGTTCCCTGTCCCGTGAGGCAACTAGAGTTGTTTTGGGGCTGGGCAGGCACAGTGGAACACATCTTTAATTCCAGTATTCAGGACACAGAGGCAGGTGGATCTCTGTAAGTTCAAGGCCAGCCTGGTCTACACAGTGAGTTATAGGACAGACAGGGTTGTGTAGCTGGATTCTGTCTCAAAAAAAAATGTTGTTTCGGGAGTCTGGGGAGGTGGCTCAGTTAGCAAAGTACTCTCTGGGCAAATGTGAAGACCTGAGATCAGCTTTCTAGTGCTCATTTAAAAGGTTAGACTGCAGCACATGCGTGCAGCCCCAGCACCAGGAGACAGATGCAGGAGGATCCTGGACTGGCCAGGCAGTCTGACTCGGTGAGTTCCAGGTTCAGAGAGGCCCTGTCAAAGTAAGATGAAATTATAATATCAAAACAGTAAGAGATAATAAAAATAGTAAGATGGGGCATGATAACAGAAAACCCCCAACAATGACCTCTGGCTTTCACACACATACATACACACGCACACACACACACGCACACGCACACACACACATGGGCAGGCATGCATGTTCACACGTGTACATGGAATTGTTTTAGAAAGGCTACATCGGGGATTTTTGCAATCTCCCCTGAAAAAATTTTTGCCCAGGTCTTTAGACATGGTTGATAATCTCAACCTGGGGGAGGAAAGATGTGATTGGCTTGTGAAAAGAAGAAGCTAGGGGTATTGTTCAGTGCCTTGCAATACAAGAGACAACCGCGAAACCAAGAATGAGCCATCTCAGATTGTCCCCAGCACTGTACCTGAGAAAGGACAGTGATGGCTAGAGGAGCTTGTAGCTGGAGAGAGCTCTAAAGCAAGGAAACTTAAAATCCAGTAGGTGGAACTCCCTGATGGTCAGACGACTTAAGTAGTCAAACGGGCATCTTCCTCCAGAGAGATCCTGACTTTGGGATACCCGGAGTGAACAAAGCCTGAGCCAAAGCAGCCATCCATTGTCCTGAACACGGACTGGGTGTTATCGGGGGATGGGGGAGCGTTCTCAAGTGCTCAAACCTAGAGCCCTTCCTGGAAGGCAGTAACCTAGTGAAGCCAGGCTGGGGCTGAGCAGGCGTAGATTCACTTCTCTCCCTACCCCGTGATGCTGGCTTGTGCTAGTGGGGAAGAACCACCGAGTGCGCTCAATGACCTCTACAAGCCTGGAACCTCAACCTTGGCCTCCCACACAAGTCTATGTAAATCCTCAGCTACGCTCTGAAATAGAAACAGATAACCCGAGAGCTGCGGGCTGGGAGTAGCTCTTTACACGCGGAGTTAGAATTACACTGACGTCGCAAGCGTCTCCCATGCAGGAGGTAAAGGGAAACATTTCCCAGGTTCTGCCTCTTTTTCGGGTACAGTCAATGTGATGTTTGCTTAAATAACCTCAGAAAGCAGCTTATGTGCTTGCGTGAGAGTCCTTAGCTTTTAACAACAGATATCAAAGCGGCCTGTTTAAGCTTGAAAGAAACCTATTAAACGGATATTGGGACAGCATCAGCAGGTTCAAAATATGCCTGGTTTCTGATGTATCAATGCAGTGACTTGCTAGACAACCAAAGAGATTAAACTTGTATTAGTATACAGAAGGTCCATGATATAAAGGTTCGTGAGAAAATTATATACAACAGGATTGAGTTGTGATAGGATTTCCTTTGCTAAGGTCACACGTTTGTATTTATTTGTATGGCTAGATACAGAATAGATACAAAGCAGAATGGAGCGTAGCTTTAAATGTAAAATACACTTTTACATCTAAAGCTTTTAGAAAAGTGAGAAAATATGAGTTCTTAGACCCAGCACCAAAAGCATTAGTCTATAAAAGAAAAAGTTGGTGAGTTTGACTTCACCAAATGTTAGAAGACTTTCTCTTCTAAAGACCCTACCAAGGAGTTGGAGAGATGGCTCAGCTGGTTTTTGCAGAGGATCAGGGTTCAATTCCCAGCACCTCCAATGGTGTCTAACAACCATCTCTAAGTCCAGTTCCCTGAGATACATACACTTCTCAGGCCTCCTCCAGCCCCAGGTACATAGGAGGAGCACAGACAAATGTGCAGGCAAAGCTCCCACAGCCATAAAATAGAAATCAAATAAAAAGACACTGTGAAAAGAACGAGAAGGCTGCAGACACGAAGAGAAAACACTTGCAGACCATGAGAATATATAAAGACCTCTTTATACAAGATTTAAAGATTCAACCTAGAGAATGTCTGAAAGGCATGAAGATACACTTTACCAAAAGGACACAGGTGTAGGAAGAAGGCACACAAAAAGATGCTAAGCATGATTAACCACGAGGAAACTGTCCCCTGACTCTGTAGGTGTGTCACCACACACCTATTAGCACTGCCCAAATCAAAAAGCAATGACAACAGCGAATGCTGTGGGCGTGGAGAAAGTGGACGGCATGCAAGGTTTTAAATGGGATGGCTCCTCGGCAAGAGTTTGCCTGCTTCTTTTGAGCTAAACATTCAAATTGCGGCTTGATCCACAATGGAGCTCATGGGCATTTATTTATCCACAGAAATGAGAAGTTATGTCCACACTAAAGCCTCCACACATACACACATAGCGACTTTATTTGTAATCGGCAAGTACCATGACTAAAGAAATCGCAGGGTAACCATAACACAAACAGGAACAAACTGATGATGCATGTACCGCATGAAGTTATGCCAAGTGAAAAGGGCCAGGTCCAAAATATTGCATAGCATGTGATTCTATGTGTGCAATCGGAGAACATGTTCCTTGTTAGTGCAAGGAATGATGTGCGAGAAAGGTAGGAAAGCTCATTAAAAGGCAGCAGGACAAATTTCAACAGAGGCCGGTGTCTCAATTGTTTACCCTGAGCCCATGCCAGGCTGCTACAAGCTGAGATCACCAGACCCCCACCCAAGAACAAATCATTCAAAGGAAATTCCTGGCAATCCAAGCACTGTAGATAGAAACACCTGCCAGCGTACAATCACCAGGAAACCCTAAATGAATGTCAGCCAATCAGGGGTCTTAAAACCTCAGAAACCCCTCACTCCCGCCTTTACTACTATAAAAACCCAATTCTAATTGAGCTCAGGGCTCTCCGGTTATTCCAACACGTTGGACATGCGGAGAGACCAAGTTTGCAAACTTGATTAAAATAAAGGCTCTTTGCTTTTACATATGGGACTCGGTCTCCTTTGTTGGCTTTTGTGGGGACCCCATAGATTTGGGCATAACATCTGCCACTCAAGACAATCCTTCAACTCTAAGCACTTGTAAAATAAGATTGGCAAATGCATTCCCATACCAAGAGTAAGGAACAAGAGTGTGGTGAGGAAAGACTGGGCCAAAGAGCAAAATCTAGCAGAAGAACCTCTAACCCCCAAAGTTCCAGGTCCACCACCTGAGGCTTGTGATGGAGTCATCTGGACCCTGATGGTCTTGGGCAGCCCCACCCCTCCGTCTATGATGTTTATCACACATGTGACCTATTTGCTGGTCTGGCTCTGCAAACTTCCTGTGGATTCAACAACCCTGGGTCACCAATGCAACTTAAGCTTCGTCTTTCAGCTTCTTGTAATGGTCACTCACCGGGGCCTCCTTAGATAGAATCTAACCCACTACACATTGCCAGGCCTCGGTGACTTTCTGGAACCTTGGTTTGCAAGCCTTCATGACCCCTAATGAATTTTGCATGTCTGACTCCCTTCTTCCACATCTGTTGTGACCTCTGAGCACCCTGGCCACAGAACCCAGGCCAACACTTTCCTAGGCAGCTGCTCTTAAGCGTGGACTTGTTCAGCGAGGTTCTCAGTCAGAGTCTTTCTTTGGAGTTTGCATTTCCGTAAGAGGGACTCTTTAATGGGGAGAGTCCTACCTTCAGGGAACCTTTACTACTGCTGCAGTGCAGAACAAGCTGCTTCCTCTTTAACGATGACAATCTCCTTAACAGTCACAGCCGCTTTCTCTGTGCTAGCTTGCCATTCTGTGCAAAACAACACAGGAAAACTTCTGAGCATTTCTAGTTATAAGAGTCTGAGAAAGTGAAATTTGATGCATTCCCCGTGCAGAATAGAGTGGGCTTTGTCTGCTGCCAACACTCAAGGTGCAAGAAGGTCCATTCTTAATGCACAAAATAAGAGAGAATGTCCACCGCCACCGGTTAGCACTTGAACATTATCTGTAGTTCACTCAGAGACTCATGAATAACAATGATGCTAATGACACCTGGAGGGTAACCTTTTCTAAGTACACACTTGTGCCTGCCGCGCCAGGCAATCTCTGTACATCCATTCTTACTTAATTTTCATAACAATTCCAAGATGTAATCCTCATTGTTATTATTACCCCCAACAGAGATTAAAAGCCGAGCTGCTAAGAGATTCCATTAATATGATCAGGGTCACCTGAGAAGTAAAAGCAGCCAGACTCTGAGCTCAGGTTGACCAGGCTCCTAGATCTACAGCTAGGAGGGCAAACTGGGAGATGACTTTGGACCAGAACATTAAAAGTTAAATCTGTTTCTGACTAAGAATTTAATATGGTGCAAAGGTTGCGTCTGAGTCCTGCTACCCATTAGTGAGTTCACTGCTGGGTGTGTCCTTTGGGGCAGGTAATCAAGATGAGTTCAAGGTGATTTTAACAGTGGGCCTGCCTGCTTTCCTCTTACCAGGTTTTTTGTTTTTGTTTGTTTGGGACCAGGATTCACGTAGGTTGCAGTTGTAGAACTAGGGCATTGAAGTGGAATTCCACTTCGTTCCATTGAAGTGGAAGCCAGCATAACAAGAGACTGGGGAGTGACGCCATGCTGCTGTCAGAGAGAAGACTTCTCTCACCTTTTCCCTTCTCCATGTCTCAGGTACAGGTTGATGAAGAGTCCAAGAATAAGGATAGAGAAATGCATGTTCTAGAAATAGGGATGTAGAAATAAAGAAGCCTAGGAGAATGAGAGCAGGCTGTCAGCAGCTTTCTTTGAACCTTAAGGATTAACAGTGGGTTACTTTGCTTTACAACCCATGGCTCTGCCTGCAAGGCTAAAGTGGCCCTCTGCAAACGGAGGATCAGCTTTTAGATAACCCCCGGCCACTCATGACCAGCAGCTGATGTGAGCTGAGCTAACTTTTAAACTCTGGGATGTACCTGACTTTTTGGTTGTGCATTGTCCCATATCCTTCCCTGCTAGGCAAAACTGGCAGTATGGGGTAGTGTAGAGCTTTGGTAAACACCATCAGAAAGTGCCAAAGTGAGACAATGGACTAAATACAAACACTAGTTTAACTGAAAAACCCTGTTAATGGGAATTGTAAGAAAAGCAATTGCATCTGAGTTTGATCTTGAGATTGTAAAACTTCTTTTGTTCATGCCTAGTGCTTGCTTCTTGCTATCAAAGGGGGAGTTTGGAAATAGCCCATTGCCATAGCCACACACACAAGCCCATCTCTGGCTGTGGTTACAGATATAGCTGATAATCTTTCTGTGTCCTATAGAGATATTTTTTCGTTTTCTGGAATAAAGTTTGCTGCTGGTTTAATAGACTTTGGTGGTCTATCCCCCATCTTTGGATAGCCCCTGTGGACCCGACAGTTGAGAGTCAGATGTTTCTTGGAGTCATTAATGTAGGAAACATTTTTCAGTTTCCGCCATTTGGCTCAAGGGCTTTGGATTCATTTAGTCCCCATTAGTTATTTCCTCATCTCTGTGATCAAATCCCTGAAAGAACTCAAAGGCAGAAGGGTTTGTCTTGCTCATGGTTGTAGCGTTCAGTCCAGCATCACTGGCTCCGTGCACTTGAGCAGAATGGCATGGCAGTGGGAACAGAAGAGGGCTGTTTGCTTTCTGGTGGGCGGGAAACAGGAGAGGATGCAGGAAGGGGTCTGGGAAGACATGTCCCAGTGACATACTTCCGGTAATGAGGCCACACCTCCTACCTTTCACCACTTCTCTGTAATGACATCATAGGGCTACATCCGTGGATGAATTTCATTAGCGCCCTTGAGAGCTAGTCGACCCTGGAGATACAGCACAGACATTTATCTCCTTGTAGTTTCTCAGTTCTATGAGTCTAAATAATCATGACTAACAGTACCTGGGGCTTTTGAGCTGAGTGACTTGGAGGGTTAATCCAGGTGCTTCAGGGTGTGATGGAGGTGTCTTATTGCTCACATTGAAATGCCTAAGAGAGGAGCTGCCTAGCCTGACCTCCTAGCAGGCTACGCTAGAAGCTCAGCAAAGCTGTGGTTCAGGCCTGCTGAACTAGATAGAGCACTTCATGAAGAGGGTTTTGGTGTTAGATGGTTGACCTGGCTTAAAGACAGAAGAATCCCAAATCATATTCAAGTATACTTCTGGGTACAGCTAAAACAGGGAGATGGGCAGGTAGAGGCTCTCACTAGAAAGAAAAGCCAGCATTGGGCTAGCTTCTCCAACTGTGTAAGCGCCAAGAAAAAAAAAATCAGCTGTCTCTCACACAGTCACCAATTGCAAAGAACATTGTTCTGCTATAAGCATCTTTCAGTTCTTTTGATTGCTTCACACAATAACTTTGTGCTAAAATATCATTTCTTTACCTCTTATGTTTACTCAACTTTTAAACAAAGAAAGATGGAGTCTCAAACCCAGCCCCTAGCAGGAAACAATATCTAAAGAATGACATAACACTGTTTGGTCTGTAGCCTATGTTTTAAACTTACCTTCTACTTTGGAAAATGACACTGGTCTTTTGATTTTAGTAAGACACAGAGGTCTGCATCCTAGTCAGCTTTAAGTGTGAAGCTGAGAGACTAGACCAGCGGTTCTCAACCTTTCGAACGCTGCGATCCTTTAGTTCAGTTCCTCATGTTGTGGTGACCCCTGTCTTAGTTAGGTTTCTATTGCTGTAATGAGACATGTTGGCTATGGCAACTCTTATAAAGAAAGCATTTAATCAGGGTGACTCACTTATAAGTCAAGGATTCAGTCCATTATCATCACAATAGGGAGCATGGAAGCATGCAGGCAGATTCGGTCCTGGAGAGATAGCTGAGAGTCCTACATCTTGCAGGCAACAGGAGGTCAACTGAGACACTGGGCAGTATCCTGAGCATAGGAAAACTCAAAGCCCACCTCCTTAATGACACACTTCCTCCAACAAGGCCATACCCACTCCAACAAAGTCACACCTTCTATGAGATTATGGGGCCAATTACATTGAAACTACCACACCCCCAATCATAAAACTATTTTGCTGCTAAAAAATTATTTCATCCCTGTAATTTTGCCAATGTTATGAATTATAATGTAAGTATCTGCTTTGCAGGATATCTGATATATGACCTTCAAAGAGGCCCTGACCCACACAGTTTAGAACCACTGTCTAGAGTCCTCCGAATAGAGACTCTCAGTTGAGGGATTACCCACATCAGATTGGCCTGTGGACACATTTGTAGATGATTGTCCTAATTGTTAGCTGCTACAGAAGGGCCCAGCCCACTATGGACTGCACCATTCCCTGTGTAGGTAGTCTTGGGGTGTATAAGAAACTAGCTAAGCATGAACCTCTGACCAAGCTAGCCGGCAGCACAGCGCCCTCCGTGGTTTCTTCTTCAAGTTCTTGCCCTCAGCCGGGCGGTGGTGGCACACGCCTTTAATCCCAGCACTCGGGAGGCAGAGGCAGGCGAATCTCTGTGAGTTCGAGACCAGCCTGGTCTACAAGAGCTAGTTCCAGGACAGGCTCCAAAGCTACAGAGAAACCCTGTCTCGAAAAAAAAAAAAAAAAAAAAAAAAAAAAAAAAAAGTTCTTGCCCTGACTTCCCTGGGTGATGAGATGAAACTTATGAGCTGACATAACCCTTTCCTCCCCTAGTTGCTTTTGCTCAGAGTCTTTGTCACAGCAACAGAAATGAAACCAGAACAGTATCTAAAGAACGAGAGATAGCCATGGTGGCACACACCTGTGACCCCAGCACTCAGGAAGTCAAGGGAGCATTGCTGTGAGGTCAAGGCTATCTTGGGCTGCAGAATAAGGTCATGACTCAGAACAAAAACACAGACACAGAAACAGAATCCTGATACAGACACAGACAGTGTGGCAGATACACATGCTGGTGTGAATGACAGAATTTCAGGAACCATACCTCGGGCTACTAGAATGTTCCCCCCTCCAGTTCCTCTCTCTTAGGGATCTTAGTGAAGTAAAAGTGGCCCAGAAACTTGGGCACCACAATAAACATTATCTATGTGTTCCCCCTCCTTTTGTTCTATATTAGTGTGCTCCTCTTAGTGTGCTAGCAGCACCTGAAGTGAACCATAGTGTCGTCTCCCAGCTCACAGCCATGGACAGGAAAAAGCGGGGGCAGGAAGGCGGATAGGGATTATGGAATAGATAGTCACTGTTGAAAATAGAGAAGCATTTTCAAGGTCTGCTAAGCCCCAAGCCATCACTACGTGAGTAAGGAGGAGCAAAAAAGTTGCTTGTGTGAAATGGAGTGTAAACTGCCAACTCGTTACTGAGGTGGAGGAGAAGGCAGCAGAGATCGGAGGGAGGGTAGAAATGAGCTACAGGGACAGAAGGAGGGACCCACTTAAGGAGCAGTAGCTCCCCCCACCCCCCGCAAGTGGGAGACTCTGTAGGAGTTTGTCTGCCTTTATTTATACAATACCAGATAACGCTGCAGCTCACACTCGGTGTTTGCCGCCACCATCAACAGATGGAGGTAATAAAGAGGCTAAAAATGGAAACTCAGACTGGTGTGTAGCTTTGTTATGGCAGTTTGTCACAGAACAGTCAAGAATCCTCTAGTAAGTGTGCCCGGCAAGGTTGCCCATGGCCCCTTGTGTACCAAATCAAACAGACACTTTGCTGGTGGGGTGCTCGCGTGTTCCCGGGAGCCGATCTCTTGGGAGGTATGGTCAGCCGCTGCTCATTTCTGACCAGCCAGACACAGGCAGTGGCCTGGCTTCCCTGGGATTTCTTTGAGGGCCGTTATTAGCAGCGTTGGTCAATAGCCTGTATAATTAATCAACTCAAAGGGAGTTCTGCTTAGCGATGGATCTTGACCCCGACTGCACATAAGAATTATCCGTGAGTTTTAAAATGAAAACCAACCCCACAGACCTCATCCAGGACCCACAGAATTGATTCCAGTGAGGACTGGGATCCAAGAGGATTTCTTTTTTTAAATCTCTGCAGGTGATTTTAAGATTTATTTTTTGTTATTTTATTTTTGTATTGTTAAGTGTGTCTGTACACATGGGTACTAGTGCCCACATTGGCAGTGGACCCCTTAAGCTGGAGTTGCAGACAGCGGTGAGCATTCTGGTGTTTCCCAGGTAACTGGACTTGACTGTTGTACACAAACAGTGTATGAGTGCACGGCTCTCCAACCCTCTCCAGGTGGTTTGAATGTGAAGCCAGGACTAAGGCGCAAGGCTGCCCTTTTAAAGGGACAAGTTCACACAGGCATGCCTACTACTGCTCTCCTTTTGTCTCTAATCTGTGATCTGCCTTTGCCTAGCTAACCCTGAACTGGGAGAAAAGAGAGCAAAAGACTACAAGACGGTCAAGTAAAAAGACACCGAGTACAGCATTACCTTTAAGATGGCTTCCAATTACATACACCTGCAGTGTGATCAGAGAAACCCCCTTCTTTGCACACAAACCTTCGCACATGTTTAAAATCTATTTTCTTAGAATTAACCCTTATCCTGGGGTTAAAACGTTGCAGATGGTTTCTAAAGTTCATGACAGTCATGATCAAATTATCTTGCAGAAGCGCTATTCCGATGTAATAGCTCAAGTTTTTAAGCTCTTTCCCCATAAGCCTATTGCTTATCATTGAAACGATATCAGCCAGCTTGACAGCTGATCAGTTCTATTTAACGTCTGTTTGTGACTTCAGTACTATTTTTCCCCTCGTGCATTTCGCCATTTCTTCTTTTCCAAAACAGCTCTTTCTGTGCTCGGTTGTTTTTTTACCCCACGGTGGTTCATGTTTCTTATTCATTTCTAAAGCGTTTGTTCATTGAGAATATTAAAGCTCTGTTTGATATTTGTGAATGATAATTTTCCTTGGCGTCATGGTTCAGATATAAACTATTTCCTCAGATGTTGAAGGCCTGGTCCCCAGCTGCAATTTTAGAAGATGGAGTTTAGCTGGGGATTCGTGAGAAGGTGCCTTTGAAGGCAAGACCCCAACTCTGATTCATATCGTCCTCCTTCTCCTTCTCTTCCTCCCCCTCCTTCTCCTCTCTCTCTCTCTCTCTCTCTCTCTCTCTCTCTCTCCCTCTCCCTCTCCCCTCCCCTCCCCCCTCCCCCTCCCCTTCCCGAACTCTCCTCCCTGTGCCTTCCACCATACTGTTCTGCTTCAGCACTCCTGACCCAGGAGCAACAGACCCAGGTGGCTACAGAGCTAAAATGAATCTTTTATCCTTAAACTTGTTCCTCCTGGGCATTTGTCATAGTGACAACAATTTGAATACATTTGCTTTAAATTTCATTGGAGGTCCTCTGTTTTCACGTTGTTTCAATACAGATATATAATAGTCGCTTGGGTAAACTTACCACGTTTATCCTTCGCTGCTCTCTTGTTTACCACTATGTTTACAATGTTCTCCAAATGTTCTTGAAATTATTTCATGGCGTAATTTCTAACACTAAAGCTTTAATGCATGTGGGATTTGTTAAGTGGACCTACTGCACTGTCTCTAGCCACGGCACTCCCATTCCATCCTACACCAGAGAGGAAGCCCCGAGTGCTTTGTACCTTTGGTCTGTCTGCCTTATGTTGGTCTAATTGCATTGCTTTGATTATTGTAACTTTATCATCTAAAAGTGGCAAAAGCATGTCCTTCTTTATGGTTCTTCTGATTTAAATATCTTTTAAAAAACCTTGCTAAGATTGCCATTGAAACATGTGAAGAAAATATTATTTGTAAACACTGAGGCATAGAGTTGCAGAATCAGACAAAGATGAGGGATGGATCGGTTTATTTCGGTGAGGAGAGAGGACCATCCGGCAGTCGTTCTTGGACAGTTGCTTATCCAACTGGAAACAATTTGAGAGCATTGTCTCAGATTACACAAAAACATACATTTCAGGAAACTTGGCAAAGTCAGTGAAGAGAAAGATTCCAGACGAGAAAATTCAAATGTTTAGAAACATATAAAAATGGTCTCACGCTCAGCAATACAGGAATACACATAAAGCCAGCAATTACACATCTTACTATTTTCTGCATGACCCAGAAGCTTAAACACTCTTGGAAAGAGCGCTGCTATTGAACTATGTCGGAAGGCTTTGGGGTTCTGAGACACCGACACTGTCTTCCTATGTAGCTCAGGCTTGCCTGAAACTCCCTATGCATCCAAGGAGAACTGCGAGTGTGAGCTCTCCTCGCCTCTCCTACTGGATTCAACAATCTAGTTGCAGACATGCACCACCACATCCAACTCAAAGATGTATTTTAAATCTAATTTCTTCCTTTGCAGAGTTGAGATTGGATGGAATTGCTGGGAGTGTGGCTTAACGTGGCTAATTTGGAGGAATTATTGAAATTAAAAACCATGCGTATCTCACACTGGGAGGCAGCAAGTGCCCTTTACTGAGGGCTCATCTCATGTCCACTCCCAGGACAATCAGAAGCAGTCTGAGTTTTCTTGGTTGGGAGACAGCCTAGACCTCTAGAATGTACTCTTGATCCCTATGTCCCAGGCCTCTTCTCCTCAGCTTCATGTTCGTGGAACCAACCACTGTGTTAGTGATGGGCACATAAGAAACAAGTCTGGTGCTAGGCAGGAACCTGGTCTAACTGGCTGAGAATACGTGACTGATTTCTGTGTCAAACGAGGTTCCCCAAAGCCGCCTAAGAATTAGAATCTCAAGAAATTGAGGCTGAACTGCCACTTGCCTTCCAAATATCTACCTTCTTTTTGAAGGAAAATTCCAACCAGTTGATAATTTTGTACATCAAAAGTGGCTATGTCCTACCGTGCAGCCAGGTGTTGCTGCACACTTAAATTCTTTAAATTAAAAAAAATGCAACTATTTACCTATCTATGTGTCTATCATCTATCATGTATGTATGTATGAATGTATGTATGTATCTATTTGTCTGCCTATCTCTCTCTCTCTCTCTCTCTCTCTCTCTCTCTCTGTGTGTGTGTGTGTGTGTCTGTGTGTGTGTGTGTGTGTGTGTGTGTCACCAGTACCACTGCATGCAAATAGAAGTCAGAGGACCATTACAAGAGTCTGTTTTTCTCCTGCCATGGTGTGGTCACTCAGTCATCAAATTTGGCAGCAGGCACCTTTACCCACTGAGCCATCTTTCTGTCCCCCACATGATTAAATTCTAACAAATGAAAAGTGTGCAGATGGTTTTACTCAGAAGGAGGCAGCACCCCTTCTCCCATCCATTTCACTGGAGAGTCAGCTTTTGAGAGAACCTTAGCATCCATCTTCTGTGAGGAGGTGGGGTATCTTCAAAGCTGCAGAAGCTAGAAGTAGCTCGGGGGGGGGGGGGGGGGCTGACACCACTAAACTCCACACAGACCCAGACTGCCTTCTATTGGACAATCTTGAAATGAAACAAATTTATATCTTATTCAAACTGTTGTTGTTGTTGGGGGGTGGGTCCTCAGTCAGATGCAGCTAAATTTCATCCCAATTGTTACCAACTACAGACAGCAGACCTGTCATGGCGTGCCTTTCAGAGACTGAGTTCAGTCAATAGACGTCAGTACGTTGTGTGAACAGAATAAGCTGTAGAGCACCCTAGCACTCAAGTGTGTCTCCATCATAGCATGCGCACGTGTCTCCCAAAGCCCCCTGAAACACAGAGCTGTTGTCCCATTTTTCTGTATATGAAATATCTTTTAAAAGAACACAATTATATTGCTTAAACAATGATGATGATGTTAAAAAGCTTAGGGGTGATGAGAATGCATGTAAAAATGTCAGGGAGCTGTCAAAAGCCACTGCATCTTTGTCTGCACTACTCTGCATTTTCACCTGAGGAATGACTCACGGCTGTTTGTACAGTATAAATTAATTAGGTCCCCCACAGCCCAGCCCCTGAGCTCCTTAAACTGTTTTTATGCCTGCTGCTTGCCACCTGTGGTGACCACAAAACTGCCAGGGCTGGAGACTTGGATGTGGAAAAGCAACCTCTCTGGCCAAGAGCGATAGCTCAATGGGCACCACCTGAGGGCCTTTTTCTCAGGGAAGTTCAAGGCTCTTTCAGGAGCCCTCTGTTGTGTGCATTGCGTTTACACAATTCCGCTGTGAAGTGAAGGAAACGGAGGCATTAATCCACAAGGAAGAAAACTGAGAGGGCACAACAGCAATGTCGAGATTACAATACAAATTCGGAAGCAGGGCCAGGCACCACAAAGCCAGCAGAACTGCCGCTACAGTCTAAAACAGGAAGTTCTTACTCAGACAAGTAACTAAAAGTTCTGTGCCTAGAGGTATCACAGTGTATGGGAAGCAGGGGAGGTATGGCTTGAGGACTGCGATCTGACTTCAGTTACTTTTGCGTTGCCGTGACCCAAACAACCGGGGGAGTGTTGCTTATTTTGGCTCATGGTTTCTGAGGGTTTGGTTCAGGCTCCTTGTCTCCATGGTCTTGGGCAGAGCCTCATGGCAATGGGAAGGCTGCCCCTCACTTCATAGTGGACAGAAGCAGAGAGGCGAATCCTGGGAATAATCTCACTGTCATCTTTTCTCCTTTTGTTTTGTCCATGTTCCCAGGCCATGAGATGGGGCCATCTACATTCATGTTGGGTCTTCCCCTTTATCAATCCTCTCTAGAAACATGGACATGAACACATCAGAAGGAGCTCACTGATGCCCTAGGTGATTCTAGATGCAGTAGAGCTGACAAGAAAATTAATCATTATCCTTCTGCTGCCTCCACCAAGTAACCCTTGCCATGTGCACGGTCGGACAGCAGTGTAGCTTCCTCTCTCGTTACTTATTCTACAGGAAAGGAAGAAGACCCCATTTTGGGCGATCCCAGACTGGTAGTAAGGGTCAACTGTCAACATAAAGTGAGGAAGATTAGTTTACCAACATGCTTTGTATGATTACAACTTTCTAAACACAGCAGGCATGTAGGGAATTGGCAGGACAGCAAGAAAACCTCCTTGTCCCAATACTAAATGGCTTTCTTTAAATTAAAATGACCAGACATACTCGTTAAAATTGACAAAAGGACTAGTTAAAAAGCAAACCCATCAAAATCCAGTGTGGCATTCTCTCGATACTTGTGGCTACCTCTGGATTTGTACAAAGCTTTATTAATTTTAACTGAACAGGAAACAATTTCTGTTTTGGGGTGTGTGTGTGTGTGTGTGTGTGTGTGTGTGTGTATGCGCGTGCACACACACACAAGTCATGACACAGGCAGCGGTTAAAGGACAACTTTTGGGAGTTCACTCTCTCCTGCTGTGTAGTCCTGGGGATCTAACTGAAAGAATCAGGCATGGCTGTGTGTGCCTTCACCTGCTGAGTCATCTTATTGGCCCCACATCTGGCTTTTTATGTGGGTGCTGGTGTTGAAATTCAGGTCCTCATGCTTGTATGGAGAATGCTTTACCAACTGAGCCACCTCCCCAGTGCACACTTCGTGTTTACTTTATCTGTATAAATCTATTAGCATCAGTATATTTGGTCTTCTTGAAAAGAAAAAGAAAATCATTCAATTTACTCAGGGGTCTCTTGGCAGATGTTTCTGCTAACTACTAAACTTCTAATGCAAAAGGTTTTGAGTCTGCTGGTTGTCTGAGCAGAGTGTGGGGCAGAGTGGAGGGGAATGACCTAGGAATCAGGCACTGTTCCCTTTGGCTTATTGTATCAGAAGACTTCCAGCATTATTGGCAAGTCTTTAGCCTCAGAATGGAGCTTCTGAGTAAGTTCAGAAGCCACAGACAGCTTTGAATAGCCAAACCAAGCTTGCTTTTGAAACTGGACTTAAGACCCCTTCGGGGCTCTAACGACATCTGTCCAGAAAGCTGAACTGCTCTAGGTATTTCAAACAAAAGAAGTCTGTGTGGGGGAACTAGATCCAAAAGTGATGGAAGGGTTGGAGGAGGGAAAAGGAAAGTTAGAGTTACTTTAAAAACATTAAGCACTGCAGGAATTACTCCCGGGCTGTGGGAACAGAAAGGAAGGTGATGTTAAAAGCCCACAGTTGCTGCAGGATGTGATTGCTGGAGACACACTACTGTTACCATGGTCACATTGTCTGAGGGGCTGTTACACTGGTGGAGCACAGCCTGTGAGTTCGGTGGGGCTGAGCCTAAAGGTATGCCTGCTGCAAGCACCGTGCTATGTGACCATGAGTTAGAAGTTTAATCACCACTGCTCTTACTGCTAATGTTATATATAAACAACCTGTCTTTTCCCTGTCTGTCTATTTTCTTGTCTCCTTCATGGACTTCCTTTTAGTGAACCTAACTAAAAACCACGTGGCAGTGGATTCTGGGAAATGCAGTTTTCAGTGATACAACAACTTTCAAACCAAAGGGCAACATGGGAGAGTGGGAAAGGAAGAGAGGGAGAAAGAGAGGGGAGTTACAGTACTGCCTCTGGAATTCAGATGGAAAAGGGTGGTGGCTTGGATGGGATCACAGCAATAGAGGTGATGAGGACCAGCCATATTTCAAGGGGATTTTCTAGCAGGTTGGGGTACGAGAAACAAAAGATTCAACATTGACTAGAGTTGTCTTGGCTTAAACATTGAAAAGGCTAGAGTTTCTGCTTATGTAGATGTTTGAGACTGGGGTAAAGTTATGTTCTAGACAGCTAGTAAAACCTCAATTTAGGGCACGCTTAGTTTAAGATGCGATGTGGAATGTCCTTCTGTGTATGTGTTGCTTTTATTGGCTGAAGAATAAAACTGCTTTGGCCTATGGCAGGGCAGAATACAGCCAGGCTGAAAGAGATACAGAGAGGAAATAGGTGGAGTCAAGGAGGCGCCAGATAGCTGCCAAAGGAGAAAGATACCACTGGAATCTTTCTGGTAAGCCACAGCATTGTGACAATACACAGATTAATAGAAATGGATTAATTTAAGATGTAAGAGCTAGCTAGATATACGACTAAGTTATTGGTCAAACAGCATGTTAATTAATATAGTTTCTGTGTGATTATTCGAACCATGGGTGGCCATTAAACGTTAAGAGAAACCTCTATCTACCCACCATCTGGAGCATGGATCCACAAAAGACCTAAAAAAGCTTAAGAAAAAAAGAGGAGGCTTCTAGGCCCACAAAAAAATGGACATGAAGCACAGCTTCTTGGTAGCCACATTATTATTATTTTTTAGTCAGTCTATTTGCTGGCATCAAGCAGAGGTTCAGCTCCTTTAAAAGAAGGTTCCTGACTCAGCGTTAGCAGCAAAAACTGTGTGGCTTCTGCTCTGGATCTTTCAGGAGGCCAAACACTAGAATGAGGTTTGTGGGCAGCATGCTGCCAAGTTACTTGGTGGTGGCATGGGCCAACGGCTTCCCAGAGTTGAGGTGGTGAGCATGGCTCCTACCTGGTGGTCCCAGAGCTGGTGGTGAACTACCATCACCATGTAAAAAGCTGAGAGAGGTGGAGCCATTATCCAGGGCTGTGGTAACCACACTGATTACCATTTTAAAATGCTCCTTGTCAGAAAAGGATTTCAGATACACAATAGGACAGATTCAGACATAAAAGACCTCTAAACGAGACACAGTATATTTTAAAAATATATGTAGGCTTGGGAGAGAGAGAACAAAGAATATAGACAGTTATAAAAAGGTATAGATTAGATGAGTAAAGATAACAAAATTAATATTAAAAAGTAATAAGGAAAAGTCACATAAAGATGGAAAATACACAGGAGTAAAGATAACAAAATAAATATTAAAAAGTAATAGAGTAAAAAAAGCCACATAAAGATGGAAAATACACAGAGAGTATGGATTATCTATATTATTGTGTTTTCTTTGAATTTTTTAACTGCAGAGAGACATTTGATTCTGGGGACTGCTAATCTAAACTGACATATATATTTTAAAGGTATCTTGACTTCAAAATTTGTATCTAAGGATGTGTTCTTTGGAAAAGAAGTTCTGCTTTTGTTTCCACAGAGGATGAGAACCTGTGAATTTCTTCCAGGCTAATATGGTTTTATGGAACAAGATTATCAAGCTGAAAGGTCTCCATGAACCCTAAATACTTTGCCTAACAAACAGCAGGAAGCAGATTGGAGAAAACAACACTCAAATTCCCAAAATGATTGCTTAGAAATGTTCATTTTCATTTAAAGGGGGTTGATTATAAATGGTTAAATGGTCATGGTCAATCTCTTTATAAAAAAAGAGGGGGTAAATATGATATAGAGATGAATACATTGGTATGGACTTTTATTTATTGATACAAATTTAAGGTCAATTTTGTTATGTTTATTTCTACTCTTGTTTAAGGTATTATGTTTACACAACTCATTTAAAAATGTAATATATAATTAAAAATTACAGATTAATAGTCATTTATGATAGTCAAACTTGTAGTCATGTTACTTAGGTTTTCTAGATGTACAGAGATATATTTCAGGTGTATAGGTATTCTTCAGACCTTTCAAAGAATACAGAATACAACAGAATCTACAGAATACTGCATTTAAAATGTTTTAAGAACTTAGACTTTTCTCAACAGTGATACATGCTTGCTTCTGACCACACCAATTACTTCAGAAAAGTTGATGGACATTGAAGAAAGTTGTTATGGAATTTGCCTTCAGTGTGATAAAGCTAACTATTTGGGCAATAAATTTACTTTACCTAGACTGCTTGATGGTATGCTGTATAAACTGGATATACAAGACTCAGAGAAAAATGAGTGCTGAACTTGCCTACAGAAGGTGAGACAGTTCTTCAGGGTTCCTGCTTCATGAAAGAGTCTGACAGACATTCTGCGGAACACAGAAGAAAGTGACTGACAAACTGTCAATATAGGCAAAGCAGTCTTTCAAATTTCCTGCTTCATGGAAAAGTCTGCCAGATACTATGGGCTTGTAAGCTGAAGATAGATGCCCCAGTGTTACAGAAGAACTTTGGGTAATTGTCCATGCAGAAATGAGGTGTATCTCTCAATTATAAAGTTTTGGAAATTGATTATAATGTACTTCCTATTTACTTAAGTAGTATATCCTTCTGGAGTCTTTGATGGAGTTGAAGATTAGATAGTTATAGTTTCCCTTATATATGATAAAAGATAAAGTAGATATAAATATTGTAAATGTAATTCTTACTTGATACCTGTTATATGTATTTTTTCTATATTAAAATTAAAACCTTTCTTCTTAATTAGACAGAAAAGGGGAGATGATGTGGGATGTCCTTCTTTATATATGTTGCTTTTTTGGCTAATGAATAAAGCTGCTTTGGCCTATGACATGGCAGAATATAGCCAGACTGAAATATATATATATATATATATATATATATATATATATATATATATATGGAGAGAGAAAGAGAGAGAGGCAGGAAGGAAGGGGGGAAGGGAGGGAGGGAGGGAGGGAGGGAGTCATGGAGATGCCATGTAGCTCTGAAGGAGAAAGACACCAGCAGAACCTTTCCCATAAGCCACAGCCTCATGGCAATACACAGATTAATAGATATTAGGTTAATTTAAGATATATGAGCTAGCTAGGAATATTATTAAACTATTGGTCAAGCAGTGTTGTAATTAATATAGTTTCTGTGTGATTATTTGGGCCATGGATGGCCGTTAAATGTAAGAGCAGCCTCCATCTACAAAGATGTCTATCAGACACCCCAGTGGAGCACTGAGAAATTGACAGCTCAGGGGAGAGAAGATGCATATTTGTAGTTTGTTAGGTACATATGGGGCCTATCAACCCTGGGAACTTATAACGTCACTAAAAGAACGAGCCTAGATAGAAAAGAAACGATGTCAAAACTAACCTCTAGGACACTCCAAGTTAGAGGTCATGGAAACAAAAGGAAACCACTGAAGAAGACTTGGAGGAAGAAACAGGGAGGATGTCATAAGCTGTGCATTCCAGGGGTCACAGCTGGGAGAAGAGCACGCCAGCTGTGCCAGCTGCTCCCTGTATGTAGGATCAAGAAAGGCTAAGGACTGCAGGGAGGGTTGGGGTAGGGTGCTTGTCTAACACGAGCGAGACCCTAGGTTTGATCCCTACCTAACACTGTAGCATTGAAAGAAAAACTAAAACAGATTGGAGTTATCATTATGAGACTCTTGGGTGACCTTAAAAAGAGCAGTCTTTTAAGATGGGGGCAGGAACAGTAAAAGCCAGAGCAGCATAGGCTCCTGGGCTGATGGGAGGAGTCAAAGAGCAGAGATGATTTTTTGAGTTGAGCTGTAAATGGAAAAATATCAATGGAGCAGCCTGGGAAGAAAAGGTGAGCTCAAGACAGGCTAGTTTCTTTTAAAGATGGAATCAACAGCCCAACACTTGTATGCTGTTGGGAGCAGTCCAGGGCCACAGGGGGTGGGGGTGGGGGAGAAATGATGATGCAGAATAAGAATGGAAAGATGGCTGGGGTCACGTCCTTGAGAAGACAGGAATAGATTGGATGTGTGCACAAGCAAAAGAATCTTATCTCAAGCACACAATAAAATCACATTAACAGGACAGAAAATAACATCCAGGTCCATAGATGCTGGCACATGGGGAAAGTAGCAGGGAAAGAGGCGAGAGGCAAAGTTCTCTATGGACTGCTCTGATTTTCCCATGAAGTGGGATCAAGGTCATCCGCTGCAGGGCCCAGGAAGGCAGTATCGGGGTGCGGGAAGATGACAGTGGTCTTAAAGATGTTCCTGGGAGGACTCAAGATGGAATGGGCTAGAAAGTGTAGCATGATTGCGAGGAAGCGTTGAGGGGCCACTTGAGACCGGAAATGATGAATTTTAAGTGGTACTGGTCAGGGCACTTCTGCACTGGCTGAATTCAACTACGTTGGTGAAAGCACTGAGTGGGAAGAGAGATGATCTCAGCCAGGAAATCTAGTACACAGGAAGAGGGTCAAAGGACTCCACAAGAGAGCCAACAATGTGCTGATCCTGTTCGTTTGAGATTTATCTATTAGCCATACTGAGTAAAGAGAGGAGTGGTCATGAGAGGAGTGACTGACAAACGGACGGTTTGGTCCTTTAACACAAGTGAGCCAGGTCCTTGTGGCTGATGCAGTTGTCATCTTGACAGCTGGTTCTTTGGGGATATTATCTGCCTACTTATCCAGGACGCACTTACGGAACACTTGCCACGAGCTGTGTCTAGAGAGGGCGTTTGGTCCCTTCCGTGGGGATAGTTAAAAGTACTGGGATTGTACAAAGGATCCACAGAAGAAGAGATATTGGGTGATTTTCAAAGTTGAACTTGATTTTATTTTGTTATCAGTATAATTTTCAGGTTGGTCGAAAGATGCGTATCTCCCTGAAGTGTGTACATTTGTATCAATCAAAATGACTCAGGCCAGAAAGAAAATTTATCGACCCATGCCACTGGCCGCTCTCAGTGTTGTCGGGGCCAGTATTCACTGAAGACTGCCGTTAGCCGGACTCTACCCTGAAGGCTTCACACTGATTGTTTTGTTTAAGCCAGAAGCAGAGCCAGCATTTGAGCATTAACAGTCTTCTCTCAGAGACCACACTCCTAACCTCTACGCTTTACTGTCTCTTTAAGGGACAGCATCAGGCAAAGCTGGATCCAGGGATCTCCAGTTTCTCACCAGGACCAATTGTTCCCCCTCACTTAGCTGAGGCTTCCTCCACTTACAGCAGCTGGAGGCTTAGGCCACCCTCAGACTAGCATTTCTCATGGACCATTTTTTCTCTCTGAAAGCCCTGTTACATAGATCTGTACTTAATGCTAGGAAAAGGACTCACAATGCTGTGAAGTAAAAGAACGCTTCACAAAGCAGTAGAAAATGCTTGACCCACAAGCAAACAGACAACTGAACAAGCAGCGATGGGAAGGGGACAGACAGAATCCTAGCAAAATCAGCAATATGCAAAAATAGTAACAAGTTTCTGTCTGTTAGGGGGTTTGTCCTCCCTGATTCCTGGCATTTTCATTTGTTTCTACATCAAGAATGTTATCACCTAATAAAAATGACCAAAGAACACAGGGAGCTAAGGCAGGAGGTCCTGTGTTATATCGAGGCAAGCCTGGGCTATACAGTAAATTCAAGGCCAGTGTGGGCTCCATGTGTGACTTTGTCTCAAAAGAAAAAGATAAGAAAAAAAAAAGAAAAAGAAAGAAGTTAAAAGAAAGCGTTAAAAGTTCAATACAGAGATCAGATGTGGTGGCACACGCCTTTAATCCCAGCACTCGGAAGGCAGAGGCAGGCGGATCTCTGTGAGTTCGAGGCCAGCCTGGTCTACAGAGGGAGTTCCGGGACAGCCAAAGATACACAGAGAAACCCTGTCTCGACAATTAAAAACAGCATCAACAACAATACAGACTAACAAGTATAGGGAGATCTTTATATTTGTCCCTGGAGCTATCCTGCATTCACCCCTCTTGCACAACTGAGGGGTGGATCTTGTGAACTTGGTGGAGCGAGATTGATGCCAACAGTAGTGCAAGTCTCACCTACAAGCGTGTGCTTAGGGAAAGTGGCCATTCCCAGCCAGCTGTACCGTGGTATTGAGCAAAGGAGTGGCCGGGGGCTAGCATCTTCCCTGACATCACACTTCAGGTACATTTTGAAATGAAATGTTATTCCACCTGGACAGGTGTCACATTTAGTGGTTGATCAAAAGGGAAACAAAAACACGAAGAAAACAAGAATACCGTAACGTGAATATGCAGTCCAAGTTCCAATTACCAGGCTGAGCTGGAAGCCGCTGCATGGTTGCAAGAGAGGGAGATGAGATGAAAGAGGTTAAATAATGCAGGGCCTGAGAGACTGACTGGTGCTGGGCTGCTGGGGAAAGATGCTGGAGTGAGCGAGGCTGGGGCTGAACCTCCTGGCTCATGCTTTTGTTGCATACTCTCCTGGGCTGTGGCATCTGGGAGAACATAGGAAATCCAACTCCCTGGAGATGGCTTCCTTTCTTTTCAGGTAAGGATTTTAACAATGCATATGGAATTGGTTTATTGAGAGGATTAACTTAGGTAATGCAACCAAACCCTTGTTCCTGGTGCAATAAATGGTGTCTATTATTAGGTCTGTGATTGTTGCCAATAACAAAAGTCACGAAGGTGGGGAGTAAAGGGGCGGGGGTTAGACATTAGTTCTTAAAATCCTCAGAGTCCCTGGTCTTTCAGCTTTTCCTCCTGTTCACAGGATCTGGGGCACTTTGAGCTTTTGGGTTTATCGAGACAATGGAGCAAGGTTGAGTTTCCCTCACTTTTATTTCCACCTCCTTCTAAAAGCGCAATGTTTATGCCCACTTTCTGGGCTCAGATGTGAACTTCGTGTCTCCCAGAAGGGAACCAACAGGACCACGCCACTCCACTGCCCGCTGCCTCCTACGAATCACTCTCTTTGGAGATATTTTCTTACATTTTACAAAACTCAGCTCCCAGGGGAAAAAATTGAAACTTACTCTCAAACAAAACTGAATAATGAGACTTGATTAGGTCCAAAAATGTAAGGGAAAGAGAACTTACTTGTTTTACAATTTCAAATTAAAGGTCTTCTGCACAGGGCATGGTGTGGGAGGGAAGGATCTTTACGGCAGTGCTGCCTTACGGCAATGCTCCGTACCCTACTCTTCTAGTCAGTCCTTTCTGAGTCCAGGGTCTGTCTGAAGTTTTTGTCCTGTGTGAGTTACTCGCCTGTATGCTTATCTTAGCCAAAAATCAGTCTCTGTTGCTCTTATGTCAGTAAACTTTACTGAATACACAGAGAAACAGAGGAGTTGAAAAAAGTAGCTGGACCTATAATTGTCTCCGATTCATAACCGTTTCAGGTTTTCAGGTCCTTAAAATTAAGCGCCTTCCCACCGCTGTCAGTTTTCGTCCAAGTGCCCTTAAATCTTGTCTAATGTGACATTTCCTTGATTAATGATTGATATGGGAAGGGTCCAACTCACTGGGTGGTGTCATCTTTGGACTGGTGTTCCTTGGGTTGGATAAGAAAGCAGGCTGATAGCTGGCAATGGTGGTGTATGCCTTTAATCCCAACACTCAGGAGGCAGAGGCATGCAGATCTATGTGAGTTCAAGGCCTGCCTGGCCTGTAAAGTGAGCCAGAGTTGTTGCACAGATAAAGAAGGAGGAGGAGGAAGAGAAGGAGGAGGAGGAGAAAGAGGAGGAGGAGGAGGAGGAAGAAAGAAGAAGAAGAAGAAGAAGAAGAAGAAGAAGAGGAGGAGGAGGAGGAGGAGGAGGAGGAGGAGGAGGAGGAGGAGAAAGAAGAAGAAGAAGAAGAAGAGGGTGGGAGAGAGGGAGAGAAGGAGAAGGAGGGAGAGCAGGTTGATCAAGTCATGGGTAAAAAACCAGTAAGCAGCATCCTCCCTGACCTCTGCTTTAGTTCCTGCCTCCAGGTTCATGGCTTGAGTTTCTGCCTTGGCATCCCTTGATGATGAACTGCAATCTGTAAGAAGAAATAGACTCTCTCCTCCCCATGTTGCTTTTGGCCATGTTGCTTATTGCAGCAACAGAAAGCAAGCTAGGACAGTCCCCTTGGTACCTCATATGACTACTGGAGTTGAAGCTCTTTTTGTCCAGTGTGTCATAAAGAAAAGAAAGTTCCATAAAAATTCTGTGGTTAATTCTCACTGGAAAGACTTGAATTGCTTAGATTTGTGGAAATAGAACCACACATCTGGTTTTGAACTAGATCCAGCCCACACAAGCTACACAGAAAAAAATAATTTTCAAGGTAGTAGAGATGATTACTTATTTTCTACAGTTACTGCAAGTTCCTCATTGGTAACAATACTCTCAAGTCTGAAACCCTGAGTGGCAGCTCAGAGATGAAGAACATCTGTCGCTCCTGTAGAGGACCCAGATTCAATTCCTGATGCTCTCATGGTAGCTCACTGTAACGCCAGTGATATATATATATATATATATCCAGGCAAGGCAGTCATACACATCAAATAAAATAAATCTAAAAGGTAATTTAAAAAAATATCCACATTGAACCAGGTGTAGTTACCCAAAGCTAAGACTATGCTTTGACAGGTAACCTGACGCTGGAAAGCAGGTGTCTTGGTCACAGTTTATGTTTCTGAAGGGACGGCATGATCAAGGCAACTCTTATAAGAGAAAGCATTTAACTAGGGCATTGGTTAATAGTTCAGAGATGTAGTCTGTTATCATTACTGCAGGGAGCGACACAGTGCTAGATGCATAGTTGAGAGTGACATCCTGATCCACAGGCAGAGAGTGAGACTTGGTCTGACTTGGGCTTTTGAAACCTCAAAGGCCACCTGAGTGACACACTTCTTCCAACAAGGACACACCTCCCAATCTTTCTAATCCCATCAAACACTTCCATTCCCTGGTGACTAAGCATTCAAACATGTGAGCCTATGGGATCCATTCTTATTCAAACCACTACAGCATGTGATAGTTCTGATCAATTATGTGTGGAAATAATGCAGATGACCCATGTATCTCCCATCCTTTTCTTTCAGACTGATGATCAGAATTTGAACAGGTGGTTAGGTCATCATGAAATTTGGGATGACTTTACAATGGAGAAAACATGGCAAAGCTTGTAGTAGTCTGGGTCCCTACCGTTGAACTTCCATGCCAGCCCTGAATCATCTTCATCCGGATTTGCATGTGATAGAAAACCAGACATATATACCCTCTCTAAGTGAATGCTATCTGATGAACCATGTGATCCTGGATACTCTATCGGGAGAATCTTGGGTGCTGCCACACCCATCCCCTCAGAAATTCTACTAGTCTTGGTCTTTACTCTTGTTAAGGTTTGAAGGAGCAAACTCACCTGTTTCTAATGTATCTGAACTTTAAAAAAATTAAAGTAATTTAAAAATGGAAATGAACACAAAATGACAAGGTCTAGCTGTGTCCAGGGCTTGTTTTCCTAAGGAAAAGGTGTGCCAGGGTAGATTACATTGCATCCAACCCTGTGATTTTAACAATGGAGTGCTGAAATAGCAGGCTGGGGATGTGAAGAACTCTTGAAAGCTCGCATTAGAACCCCTTTCAGCATATCTGTTTTGACATTTTTATTAACAATTTGAGTGAAGAATTAATTAAATTGTAATCAGATGTGGAGGTGACATAGTGCCAAGAGACTGGCTCCTGCTTTGGAAAGCGAAGTCATATAACTACAGAGTTACAACCATAGCACTGTGAGGCTTCTGTGCTTGCTCATAACGGCCCCATTTTGCAGATTAAAGAAGCTGTGGCTTAGAGAGGGCAAAACACCTTCCCAGCATACACAGAGAACCAAAAGTAAAGCCAAGAGCTGGAAATGCAGCTCGGTGGTAGTGTGTTCCTCGCTGTACAAAGACTTGGAACCAGTCTCTAAAATCCTCAAAAAATAAAGTGTGAATTTAATCTTCCTATTTTTCAAGAATATGAAAACTAAATCATGACCTGAGATTCAAGCAGACATTTGAAAAAAAATGACTGTAGCCATGAACTGATGAGATGAGATGAAATTTAATCAGGTCAAATGTGTAAGGACCTACATGTTAGGTCCCCCCCCCCTTTAAGTCCACTGTGCAAGTGCAGTAGGGCGTAGCTATGTCTTAATCACCAGCACTTGTAGGAAACACTTGGAGATGTTACGTGGTGGTAAGCTGGAGATGTTAGCGGTGTGATGTAGCTACAAGAAAAGGATGGGGAGGGGGGTCTTAGGTGGCATTACTAGAAATAGAATTTATTGGCGATCCTGTTGAACTTTTCATTCTACATCTAGAATTCTCATCCAGTCCTGGGTAGCAGATTTTAATAGCAATCTAGACAAATTCGTTCATATCCAGGAGAGTAGCCTGGGATGGAATTATGTGACTACTGCTCAAAGGAAGTTCGGAATCTTCAGAGCTCTGTAATTAAAACCTTGGATCTTGGAGCCAGACTGTCTGGGTTTAATCCTAGCTCTGCCAATTACTGAGTATGTGTTTATTTAACCTCTTTCCACACTCTGTAAATTAGGACTTACAATAATGCCTATAATAATAGCTATCTCCAAAGATAAATGAGGTAAAGCCTTTAAGTAGTTTGTTCATTATGGCACTTGATACATGCTAGCAATTGCTAGAATTAAGATTCTAAAGTGCAGAGTACACTTGGAGATATAGGCGTTGGTCTGTACTGCTCCCAGCCTCCACCAGAGAAGCCTCCATTCGCAGTAGGCAGTGATTACTGCAGAGATTCATAACTGGTCAAAGTGTTGAGACTAAGTGGCTATGAGCGTTCGGCCCTGAAAAGGACATCTCTATCACGTGCTTCCCAAGGCTCCGAGAACATTGCAGAAGAGGGGGATGTAAGAGGGTTAGAGCTGGAGGATGGGGAGGAGACCTATGAAATGGTGCTTTCTGAAAATGTCAGCGCCCTTGAACCCCTGTACTCACAGTATCATTGGTCACCTGCACAAAATCCACACAAGATCAAGCCAGTCAATGTCCCAGGAGAGAGGGAGAAGGAACTCCTGAAGCCCCACTCCTGGTTGAGCAGCTATTGGCAGTTGATGGCCCCTGGGGAACCCTTTATCTTCAGAGGTATGGCTACTGGTAAGCTGACCATACTCCAGTGAATGGCCCTACACCCAACTGTCTATGGGAATGTCTAATTGAACTCTGGTCATTTTTATTTGGTTTGGTTTTTTGAGAGAGTGTTTCCTTGTAGCTTTGGAGCCTGTCCTGGAACTCACTCTGTAGATCAGGCTGGCCTCGAACTCACAGAGTTCACCTGTCTCTGCCTCCTGAGTGCTGGAATTAAAGGCATGTGCTACCACATCCTGGCATCAGATTATCAGAAGAAGAAGAAGAGGAAGAAGAAGAAGAAGAAGAAGAAGAAGAAGAAGAAGAAGAAGAAGAAGAAGAAGAAGAAGAAGAAGAAATGAAAGCGGGAGGGAATATGTTAGTTAGTGCCTACAGTAAAGAGTCTGGTCTAAGTTTTCTAGGGACAGGCATGGCTTGAGGAGAAAATGTATTTCCTAGTTTGATCAAGAATACACAGACCAGCTGGGCAGTGGTGGCGCAGGCCTTTAATCCCATCACTCAGGAGGTAGAGGCAGGCAGATCACTGCGAGTTTGAAGACAGCCTGGTCTACAAGAGCTAGCTCCAGGATAGGCACTAAAACAACACAGTGATATCCTGTCTCGGGGGGAAAAGAATACACAGACCTTGCCCTGAAGTAAGTTATCAATAGCCTGACATAAACTGAGGGTGGTGGAGGGTTTATTCAGCCATTTTGTGAGAGTCTTCACTTTGGGAACATTGGTATCACGATTAGGGAACAGCATTCCCACCTGGGATGCAGGGTTCTAACCAGGTACTAGTGTGACCTCTCAAAACAGTACTGGGGTTTCTCGTGCAAGCATTTTCTGGGGTTAGCCACTGGGAACTGTTCACTGTGAAGAAACCAGCTACCCGCCGGCCCTTATAGAGCATCTGGTACCCTGGACAGCTCCCCGGGGAGCAGTCCACCGCTAGGGGGCGGCCGCCCAGAGATGAATAAGTCTGCAGCTCTAGGGCTCCTTTTCCTTACAGGCTCGGGGCGAGGGGGCGGGGAGAGGGGGCAGCGGGATGAGGTGGTGTGCGAGTCGGGTGGAGGTTTTTGCTCTATGGGTGCGAGACAGAGCAAGACGCCTGGGTGTGAGTCAGCGCGCGGGTGCTAGGGGGCTTGAGAACTAGTCACGGAATCTCACTCATGCTGTTCCTCCACCCAGCCGTTCTACAGTGTGCGCCCGGGTCCCAGGCGTGTAAGCACACTGCGCGAAGTCAGATTCCAGGCTGTGTGTATTGGTCCAGGGAGATGACTGGGGATGGGGTGTGTCCTTGTTGCGTTCTTAGGCTAGTGTTAGGGGTATTCTTCACCACCCTCTGTGGGGTGTTGGGGTGTGTCCGGATTAGGGTGAGCTTGCTCCTGTGCGTGCATCGTGTATGTGTGGGTGAGTGTAGTGAAACCGAGTATCAGGGTTGGGTGCTTGTATCAGCACCCAAGTCTATGTCTTGGGTGGGTGTTGGCGTAATCTCGACTCAGGTGTCAAGAGGCCAGAGTGGTGGGGGTGTCCAGACTCCCGCAGGAGTACACAGTGTACCTGGTCACCCTCCCTTCACCGCTCCAAGCTGGTCAAGACTCTTTAGGGAGCAATCCGCATGGGGAGGGCCTGGGGCAGTGTTGTACCTGAGCGGAATAAGAGAGTGGGGGTGCAAGGGGCGGGCCAGGTCCCCGGGCGCGGCGCGGGCTCGGGGGACCCGCGCGGCTGACGTCAGGCGACTCCTTAAATAGAGCCGGCAGCGCGCTCCATTCGGCATTTCCCGAGGAGCCTGATCGTGGCCGGCGCCAGCGCCACCGTCCGGTCCGCGCATCCTCCCGCCGGCACAGCCGCGCGGCCACCGAGCGTCCCTTAAAAGGCGCTCCGAGCATCCGGAATGGGGCTTCGGGCGCTGGGCGCGCTCCGAACCCGACCCGCGTGAGAGCTAAAGAGTGCCGGGAGCCGCCCCGCTACCCGGAGCCCCCATAGCCTAGCACCGGGAGATGCTGGCAATGCAGCCACCCGGTCCCCGAGGAGTCACCGTTCCCGGGACCCCCGGGCACGGTGCTCGCCCAGGTCAGCAACCCTCGGAGGAGACGGCGTCCACTACGCCTGACCCGCACGGCGGGGACAGCGCCACGCGAGCCCTCTAGGCGATCGCAGGGCCGGGCCACACAGCAGCTCCGCCGCAGGTGCCACCTCAGAAACCATGACCCCCGGCACGGGCCCATGGAGCTATGGCCTATAGGGTCCTGGGCCGCGCGGGGCCACCTCAGCCGCGGAGAGCGCGCAGGCTGCTCTTCGCCTTCACGTTGTCCTTGTCCTGCACTTACCTGTGTTACAGCTTCCTGTGCTGCTGCGACGGTCTGGGCCAGAGCCGCCTGCTCGGCGCGCCGCGCTGCCTCCGCAGCCCCAGCACAAGCGGCCAGAAACTTCTGGCGAAGTCCCGCCCGTGTGATCCCCCGGGGCCGACGCCCAGTGAGCCCAGCGCTCCCAGCGCGCCGGCCGCCGCTGCTCCAGCACCGCGTCTCTCCGGGTCCAACCACTCCAGTTCCCCGAAGGTGGGCACCAAACGGCTGCCCCAAGCCCTCATTGTGGGCGTCAAGAAAGGGGGAACCCGGGCGGTGCTGGAGTTTATCCGTGTGCACCCGGACGTGAGGGCCTTGGGCACTGAGCCCCACTTCTTCGACAGGAACTACGGCCGAGGGCTGGACTGGTACAGGTAAGGGGGACACCACAGCTCCACTCGGTTAAGACCGCTCCATCCTTGGAGCCACCCCTTGCCTTTCTTAAGCCGGCAAGGGGATGTGGGTAATTACTGTGGGAGGATCCACCCCAAACTTCCCAGAGACTAGTTCTACCGGAGGTTCTTTGAAGTGTAAATGGCAGGGCAGCCCTTCCTGTCCCTGGGGTCCCTGTAAGAAAGGGGGCGTTTCCAGTCAAACATAGGTGCTGGCTGGAAGGTTGGTTTCCCTGTCCAGTTTTTAGGGCGGATGGGGCTGCTTGCCCAAGGCAGAGGGCTGTCTGACCACAGCCCTACTCTGACCCTAAGCTGTTCTTCCCTGATCTGTGGCACCTGACGCTGAGAAAAGGAAGCCAGGACAAAGGCTGTCTGGGGTGGTTCCTGCTTGGATAGGGTCCCATACTTCTGACAAAATGACAGTGTGCCCGGAGTTCTTGCCGCGAGAAAGGGGACAAGGTCTGCCCCTTTGAGAATGCCAGTCTCAGCTGCAAAGATTTGCTACCATTCTGGGGCTCACTCCCTTAGTCTCTCTAGTTCTGGGTTAGTGAGCTTGGAAGAAAGGAAGGAACCTTGTGTTTTAGTCGTGACTCTGACAAGGAGATTGAGCAAGTTCCTCAAACTCTGGCAGCCTCTCTTTCCCCATCCATCATCAGGGCCAGGGAAATAGTTCTTGCCCTGTTTGCCTGCCAAGACTTTTTCAAAGTGTTTGAAAGATGTAAAAATGACAGTGTTGGGGGGGGGTGTCTTTAAAATAACAACCAACAGGAGGGATTTGGAAGACAGGTGGGTTAGATGGAATGAGTCCTAGGAATAGTCAGACATGCCTAGAATGTCCACTCTTCCCTTGGACGTCTGCTGGCTACGTTCGCCCCAATGGGTGGTGTCTGAATGAGGCTTCACTGAGGTGGCAGCCTTCACTCTCCAGTCCTCCAGTGCCCATTGGCCTTCCACACCCTGTGTGGTGAGGAACTGCAGGGTAGGTCCACAGAGGGGCTGAGTCAGAGCGCCTTAGGGGCTGGAGGATGATGTATGGACTTCTGATGTCATGGAATTTACCTGAAGACGTTCTAGACTGTTCCGCATAGTAATGGAATTGTGGAGAGTCACCATGGTGGCTGACAGTTGCTGAGGCTGCTTTTTTTATTTTCACATAAAGGAAATCCTTTAGTCACTAAACTCACAAGCATACTGGACAAAGGGTGGTTTCATTAGAAAGATGACCTTAATGATGTCGTAACAAAGAGTTCTGGATTTCCAAAGAAGGGGGACCCATGGGAATGGCTTGTCACCCTTTTCAGCTAGCCCTGGCCAGCAGCAGCTATGATTGTTAGGAGCAAGGGCTGGGACACATGCTGTCCCCAAGAGGCACACACTGTCTGTAGTAGAGTCAATCAAAGGACTCTTGGCACACAGTCAGGTGTGGCTTCATGCCAATGCCGATGGTCCACCATGTTTTCTGAACTGTGACCCATGAGTGATGCATCTAGTTATGGTCAAACACTGTCTGAAGCAGACCCCAGGGGATAGACTGCAGAAGTGTTGAACACTAGTGCCCTGCTTGAGGTCAGCCACACTCACTGCATGCCAGGGTTTCCTCGATGGGAAATATGAAGATCGTTATGAAATCTTTTTTCACTGTGAAGTGCTTTTTAAGTGTAAAATAGCAAAATTCTGAACATCTAGCTTTTAGGTAATGTGTCTCCCATAAACACCTCTATGTTGAGCCCAGGCTTTCCTTCTCTCTTCCTCCCTCCTCCACCAAACTGCCAGACCTCAGGCTTCCTTTCTGGAGCCTGTGTCATTCAGGGATGACTGCTTTTTATTTTTAACCTTGGCATGTGTGATTCTAAGCCAGCTTAGCTGTGAACCTTGGAGATGGGTGCCATGCCTTTTTTTTTCTCCCTAGCACATTTGGATTCTGCTAAAATTCTCAGCTGAATCTTGGTAGGTTTTATTTAACATGAAGCACACTGACAGCTCCACTTCTCTCTCTCTCCCCTCCCCCACTCTTCTTTCCTTCTTGATATTTCTCTAACGGAAGGGTTAGCCTGGAAATCTGGACATAACTATGATACCCATCAGTTTCCCGGGAAGACTGGGAAGTTCCAGCACTCAGGAAAGGGCTGTGTGTTTTGTGATTTTTTTTCTGGAGGGAGAGATGCAACCCCACCCCAGGTCAAGGATTTCATATAGGTATTGCTGTTTCCACAAAATGTGATATACTCCCCTACTTGGGCACTGTTTCTCTCTGTTTTATCCTTTGCCATCACTTCAGTAACATGCAGTAATTGCAGAAACTATGGGGAGTGGTTACAATATCTGCTCAAGGGGCCTTTTACCCACTGCTATGGCCTGGGTTCCCTGCGGTGGAGCTGCATGCTTGCAGTGGAGTCTATAATACCCGTCCCATTTTGAAGCCCTGGAACACTACTTCTTAGGCCAGAAGGTCTAAATGCAGATAGACAATGGAAAAATAAGAATCACGGCCATCAAGCCACAGGTGAGACTTCCTCATGAAGGCCGAGTTGATATAGCCAGAGAAATACCATCAGCAAAAGGAACAAGTCTATAGAGCCCTCACCTTCTTTATTGTTGGGTCCTAATCCCTCCTTGGGAACCAGGCCACCCTCAGAGAGCCTGCCCTCTTGCAGGGGAATTCCTCTAAGACCCTTCTGTGATCTAGTCTCTGGCTCTAACTTCACCTGTGTGTCAGTTCTGAGTTCTCCTCTTCAAATTTCCTCCCAGATGCAGTATATGGATCTGTAAGGGTGCAGGGTGGAAGCCACTAGCTGCTAAAATAGGTTGATAACAGTCCCAGGGCAGAATCCACTGTGTCAAAGGCCAGAGATGACCTTGTTAGATGCTATGCAATTTGGAAAAGGGTGATCAAACCGAGTCTCAGCTGCCTTCTTATGGAATGGAGCCATTATAATTATCCCAGGTTTGAAGAATGAACCTTGAAACATTGCATATGAAAGTCCCATGGGAAAACCTTTGCCATAAAAGAGAGGCAAGCCAATGGTGTTACTACTGTTGCCACAATTACTGCTGTTTTGCTACCAATACTCCTGTTAGTGCCATTAGCGCTCTTGCTAACACAGCTGTTAGTGCTGAACCTGCTGCTGCCACCAAATGGGTTTGAAGAATGCACTGCTAAAGAAACAGTTTCAAACTTCCTTTTGCCATGTGTGTGTGGTGTGAGTGTGTACCCAAAAAGCACACATATGCGTGTATGCGTGGAAGCTAGAAGTTGAGCCCTTTTCCTCCTTGGTTTTTGAAACAGCGTCTCTCACTTAACCTGGAGCTCACTGATTCTGATTCCACTAGGGAGGACGACCAGTGATTTCCAGGGAAATGCCTCCTCAACAGAGAGATTATAGGCACTTGCTCCTGGGTTTTTGGTTTTATTTGAGTTCTGGGAACCTGAACCGAGGACCTTCCTGCTTGTGTGTACTGCAAACACTTGACCAACTGAGCCACTCCCTCAGCCCACCTTTTTCTTTCTTTTTTCTGTCTACCCCAATCTTTTCCCTGCTTCTTTCTTTCCCCTCTCTCCCTACCATCTCTTTCCTAACCTCGCATTGATAAAAATTCACCTCATATTTCTGCAAATCTATTTACCTGCCTTTAAAAATGAGAACGATGTCTGCCTAGTCTTTTACGTCGTATATAAAGCATATATGATACCTTATATGGAAACATTCAACAACCTAAGATTTCACATAAGATACTTTGTTTTGCCAAAGTTTGCCTCTGATAAAACCTATTTGGTATAATCATCATTTATGAAAAAATATAAGTGGTGTTGTGTCCAGGAGTCTTAGGGTTCAGGAGGAACGTGAGTTTGGTTTCAAGCATCTTGATTGTGCTAGCCCTATGTGTTGAAAGCGTGTGCATGTGGAGAAGAAGGGAGTCTTTTCTAAATGCACTAAAATGCCACCAGGAGCAAGTTAATACATGATAATTGACTCTGTGCCAGTGTCCAAACGTTGATAGATGAACTTCCTATAAAAGTTAGACCCCATCTCATATCTCTGCTTACTTTCTTGCTCAACATTGGTGTCTTCTTGGGACTGTATAAGACAAACAGACACAGGATTTGCCACAGGGGCGATGGTCTAAGTAAGACAGAGAATGAAAAGCACAGAATGAAACCACATCATCAAGCTCATCCAAATCCGTGATTCATATGTAACAGCAAAGCCAAACTCGGGCTCAGCAAGCCTTAGGAGGAAGCCCACAGGCAGGAGACAGGACCCTTCTGCATAAAGAAGAGAACACAGAAGGCTTTGCAGTCTTAGAACAAACTGATCAACACATGAAACAGACTTCTTCTCACTGTGTGTTCAGGTGATCTGTGACCTCCCTCCCCCACACGTGTGTGGCCTGCTGTACAAGCGTCTTTCTTTATGAGGAGTTTTCCTACCTGGGTCCAGGGGAGTGTGACACATTCTGATTAAACAAAACTTTTGAGTGTGGCAATCCCCCACCTGTGAGCCTTGCAGCACATTGGAGTTATTTTAGTTAGTCCAGTGTGTGTAGAGTTCTTCTCTGGCACTGAGGGTTATCCCCAAATGCAGAGTTGACGTTGCTCCAGGAAGAAAGGGGTGGGGAGAGTTGGTCTTACTTTTTTTCTGGAGCTTCAAGGAACTACATGAGCTGGGAACAGAGAATGCAATGTCCCCAAAGCCTTTGCTTGAGCTTGTGAAGTGAAGAAGACCCTATTGAGCCCTGAGATTTTCACCAAATACACATTGTTAAAACAGAGAAAAGTATCGCTTAATCAAGGAAGTAAACATAGCTGTTTTGTTTTGTTTTAACTTTTCTGAGATTAGAATATCTTGCAATGAATGGTGGATGTTCCAGCTTGCATGAAAATACTCTGCTTCCACCTTGTTTGCAGAACTGCTCCTCACCAAACAGTCTTCTGCCTTGAAAGTGTGGCTTCCCCAGTCACCCCGAACTCCATCCATCTTCCAAAGGACTGCTGACTACCTGGAGAATCCCCAACATGGTATCTCAATAGCCAGCAGCAGGGGTCTCTGTTGGGACTTGTATCCATTTTGAAATTTCAACTGTTACCCATGCCATCTTCTTGAAAGCCTCTATTTTACAACGAGGGAAGGTGTGGGGCAGATGCCCACCAGAGATGTGCCACTGTAATGTTCTCCGTGGGCAGCTGTAAAGAGACACTTACTTACGTAGATCAGGAGGTGTGTCGCAAGAGCCCCTATCCATTCTGGTGCACAGCCAATGTCAATAGGTGCTGTTTCCTGAGTGTTTCTTAATGTTCTCCGCATCCAGTGTTCAGCAGTGTTGAATAGCATTCTTTTCTTGGTTAGCCCTCCATGAATCATTTCTGAATGATTGAGTGACAGAGTGGGTGTGGAGGGGCGGAAGCCCACAGCTCCCTATTGATCCGGATCTGCTGGAGGACTTGGAGGGGAGGCCAGCTCTCTGTGAGATGGCTCACAGCCAGTGGGCAGGGAGGAGAGAGGTAGATAAGCAGGCTATGAGTCAGGCCAGAGGGGTCTAAAAGGTCATGCAGCCAAGCTAAGTCTGTGGCACCCACCATTTCCCCCAGAGCTAACTCTGAAGTGGGTTAATCCATTTATTTGTCAAACGCCCACCATTGGCCAGGCTCGGTGCCAGGCTGCTGTGGGCTGGCTCTGCTGCCACTCTCTTCTCCTAATGGGCTGCACTGATGGGCTGAAGTGCTTTGTAGTCCACGAGCAGCTTGACAAGGTGGGTAAAAGCCACCAGTGAGAGGAAATAACTTAGCATTTCAGAGGTAATTGCTGCCTGTCAGGCTACACAGCTGGGCTGTTGGTCCAATGCTTCACTCCCCAGGGCTTTCTCTGTGGGAAAATGGGACTGGGGGAGGCACTGAAGGCTCCGCTTGAGAACCCTCTCCCAGGAGACATAACCAGATGTGCTGGCTTGGTCATGGGGTCTTCAGCATCATGTAGGGTTCCTAGGTACACATTAGCGATTGCGTCTTCCTAAACTTCCTGCCAGAAGAGCTAGCAATGGTTCTTTCTCGGGCCTACATCGCCCATTTTGGCTCTAGGTGGAGTCTAGAGGGACTTCCCACCACCATCTTCCGATCCATGGCAGAGCTCCCATTCTGGAGTGGCGAATCCAGCATTTTCTAGAGTTCAGTCATGAGAGTGCACCACCTCTGCTATCATTTTCTTAATATTTGTGTTTCAGTGTTCTCATTTAAACTTAGCTGAGGCTGAGTAGAATGTGGCAGAGGGAGGCTTGGCCAGTGAGGGGTGAGTTACAGGTAGGGAGAGAAGCAATAGCTTACCAGAGTGAGTAAAGATAGAAAAAATGCATTCCACATTCCAAAAAAGGAGAATTTCGAATGCTCCACTATAAAGAACTGATAAATGAGGAGATACACAGATTTAGCCTGACATCCACATGACTCAATGTATATGTGTGTTGAAATTTCAGGTAGTAATTAGTCCCCTTATATTAGCCTTCAGTTATTATAACAAAATACCAAAGATAGGCAACTTTAAGAAGGAAAGTGGATCATAGTTTTAGAGGCTCCAGCTCACTATCGATTGCTCCATTCTTAGGATATGTGCAAAGGCAGTCTACAATGCTGAGTGGGTGGAGGAAGCCCGAATCTCATGGTTGGGAGCACAGGAGAAAGAGAGAAATGGTTTAGATTCTTATTATTCTCTCTGAGGACAAATGCCAGGGACCTAACACCTTCCACAACACCCAACTTCTTTTTTAAAAAGTTATCTCTTCCAGTTTTTGAGATTATACTATAATTACATCATTTCCCCTTCTCTGCTCTCCACCCAAACACTCTCATTTACACCCCTTGCTCTCTTTTGAATCCATAGCCCCCTTTTTATTATTTGTTGCTACATACATATATGTACATACACATATATTCCTAAATACATAAATATGAACGACTCATTCTGTATAATGCCAGTTGTACATATGTTTTTCTGATTCATCATTTGGTATTGGATAACCAATTAGTGTGCTCTTCCCTTGGGAAGACTATTTCTCCTGCTTTCAGAATTCTTTAGTTGCCTGTAGTTCTTTATGTAGGGTTGAGGCTTCCTGGGCTTTATCCATGTTAGCAAGTCTATTATTGTTGTCCTTGTTCATGTCATGTTTAGGCAGCAATGTTGGTGAGCTTTCATGCGTGTAGCTTCCTGATGTTACTAGGAGACACACTCTCACAGTAAACTCCACGTTCTTGAAATCTTTCTGCCCCTTCTTCTGCAATGTTTCCTGAGCCTTAGGTGAAAGAGCGTTTTGTAGATGTGTCCATTGTGACTGGGATCCATAACTCTGCATTTTGATGGTTGAGGTTTCTGTAAGGATCTCCAGAGGGTTGTTGCAAAGAGAGGTTTTTTTGATGAGAAATAAAAACCACATTTCTATGTGGTGTAAGGATCACTCTTTATAATGTAGTTAGGGACTGTGCTGTGGGAGTTGTAGATTCTTTTCTGAGACCCAGGACTTCAGTAGCCCTGGGTAGTTGGCTAGGTTTCCAGTAGCAGGCATGACCTCCCTCTTGTTTAGTGGGTCTTAAGTCTAACAAGAGGGCTGTTGGCTACCACCAAGGTATGTATACTGCATCCTTGGTTTTCTGGCTTTTGATGAGGTAGGTTCTCATTGCCATCATGGCTTGGAGGGATGGTTGGTTGCTTCTCTTCTTTGGAACCTTGCTTGATGCCTTCTGGTACCATGAAATCTAGTCCTCAGTAGGAGGGTTTCAGGTCAGTTCCAGCACAGAGGTCTCTCAGCCCTGTAGGGCCCCTTCTCTTAAAGGTTCTACTACTCCCAGAAGCACCAAGTCTTAAACATATTTTCTAGATCAAAGTCTTGTTGCCATCTATATACACATTTTGAAATATTTTATGCATCATCTAAAGAAATAAACTTAATTTTGAAAATTATATAATATCACATGTTAAGGAGTTTATGGAGGGAGTTAGTGGAGAGAGTAAGGAATGGATATAATCATATTTATTGTATACATAAATAAATTCTCTAGAGTAAAGGAAAATTATAATCTTTCATAAAGAACGAGATTTCATCATTTCATTTAGTTCCTACTTTGGAATGAATAGCTTACTTCAATACATGTATGTAATGCAGCTCAGAGTGGCAGAGGGAAGTCCTAAATGCTTCATCTTTTAGCCACAACGTTCCTCTTTTGAGAAGAAATGTCAAGCAGCCATTTTGTGCATCCCTCTAGTGACGTTATCTATTTGCAAACCTAACACAGTTTATGCAAATACATTTCAAATAAATATATTTACAAAGCAAACTTGTTTAAATAAACCACCCTAATGGAAAGCCAGCATCACTTTCTGAAGGTGATCTCAAAGCAGACAGCTTGGGGGGTGGGGGAAGCAGTGTTATTGAGGTTTTACAAAAGAGCACGCTGGAGTGCTCTAAGCCTATAGAATTCTCTCTCTTTAGTGGGGATATCAGGAGACACCAATAGGTTAAGGAAATATTGGTACCAAACTGAGAAATTCCTCCTTGGTGTGAGCACTAGAAATGGAGCCACAGTTAAAATGATGGCAAATTTCCTTTCTACAGTGCAGTAGTGTTTTGCAGGTTCTTTGAGTCACACAGGACATGACCAACATCATGAGAAACATGCCCGGAGTAGGTAGAAAACCCAACTGAAGTTAATGCATCGGTGGCTCTGGGCTTTTTAGGTTCCCATGATGTGTTAATGACAGGGAGGGAAAAACAAAATGAAAACTCAGACCAAATGCAATCATTAAGAGAAGTGTTCCAACGTGCAGTGTTCACAAGCACATCGAGGCTTCGGAAGAGCCAACTTACCCTCAAGAAAATTTATGGTGGGCATTTAAAGGGACACATATATCAAGCCACCAGGCTTCCTTGCTCTTCCCACTATTAGGGGGAAACCAACCAACCAAACAAACAAACAAATAAACAAAACAAACAAACAAACAATAAAAACAGGCACGGGGATACTTTTACAATCCCAGTACTGGGGAGGCAGAGGCAGGAAAACTACCGGGGCTCACTGGCCAGGTAGCTTAGCTTATCCTGTGAGCCGCAGGTCCCTGCGAGAGACCCCAACTCAGAAAATACACGTTACCTGGTAGAGGGCTCCTGAAGAACGGCAGCCGGAGGTGATCTCTGATCTCCACACAGACATGCGCATTTATGCCTGCGCAGGCTTCTGTCTCTTCCACTCTGTTGCAAATGACACACGGTGTTAGAGTTTGAGTTTGAAATGGTCCCCAGAATTGTGCTTTGAACACTCAGTACTGGCTGCTGCTGCTCTTTGGGGCGCCATGGAGTCTTCAGGAAGTGAGCTTGGCTAGTGGACATGGGTGATGGGTAGTCATTGTTGGTTACCTAGTTCTAGTTTTGATCCATACCTGTTTCCACGTCCACTGCGATATGACTAGCTGCTGATCCAGGCCTCTCGCTACCGTGCACCCCATCATGGCACCCCTGCCACGACACACACTGAACCCCCCGGAACTAGGAGCCACCATGAAGCCCTTCCTCCCCACGTTGTTTCTGTAGATAATTTTAGTCACAGCAAAGAGAGAGCAACTAACGCATGAAGCTTGTATTCAGGAGAGCAGGGAATCAGCTTTGTTTCCCCTGTTTGTTTAATGTCCCTGAGCCAAGAGCGGAAGAAGGTGCATGAGAAAACACTCCCTGGAGAAAACAGTCCCTGGGACTTTGCCCATATTGTTAGCAGAGACATTTGTGGGGTGTCGAGGACAAGGCTCCCAGACCCAGTATTGCTGGGGAGATGGCTTGCTGCTAAGTGTTTCCCTGCCCTGAGTGCGCACTGCCGGGCGAAGAGCCCCAGATCTACTGTGAAGTTGGAAACAGATGAATCAGCATGGAAGCTATGCCCCCCAATGACCTGGGAGCCTCAAAAAAGAATGAAAAGATAGATCATTGTGGAGTGTGGGGACCCAGATTCAGAGAGAGCATGGGATAAACTAAAAATGAGGGCACAGAAACTACTGTGGGTCACCTTATTGGCAGGCTTTTCCAACACACCAAGGAGAAGCCTAAAACTATGGGTAGTGTAACCATAAATGCTATATCCGCTGTGATTTGTCCCCCACACGTATAATAAGATGCGATCCATAAATTAGGTAAGGTGAGAAATGAGTAGCAATAAGTATGAAAACAGAACATTTGTAGCAATGCACTATTGTAGGTTGGGTCTCTCTCTCTCTCCCTCTCTCTGTCTGTCCGTCTGTCTCTCGGCATCTTATTGTACCCTCGGTTTTTCTCTTAAGATGGCACGTCACAGCTTCTCGTTGGCATCTCCGAATCTCCAGCACTGAGACCCGTGCAACCTGCGGCTATGATTAAGTAAACAGGGGTTACTTAGCACAGGTACCAAGACAAAAGACAGAGAAACAAGCTCAAGGGAGGAGGGATGTATTTTGGCTCAAAGTTTTAGAAGTCATTTGTCCCATGTGCTTGGAAAGAACATCATAGTGATGAGAGCACGGGTCAGACAAAGGGACTTTGTCATAGCAAAAGGAAGGGGGGGGAGGGGGGGGGAGAAGAAGAGGAGGAGGAGGAGGAGGAAGAAGAAGAAGAAAAGGAGGAAGGGGAGGAGAAAAAACAGAAAGTGTCCAGGCCAACATTTTCCCTAAGGAACTGTCCCCAATGATCTACTTCAGGCAGCTAACTTTTACTTCCTACAGCTTCCGGACCCTTTCAAATTAGTGCCATCATCGGAAAAGCAAGCATTCAACGTCTGAACCTGTGGGAGGCATACAATGCTGAAATAACAACTTTATGATAGCCAGTCTGATAACTAAGGCAGTCACTGCGTAACGGGGTAGGTAGCATACATAGTGTGGATACATTACATCATTACATACAAGGACGGTTCACTTCCTATGTAGAATATGTAGGGGTGGAAATGACATTGTGTAGTCGGACTTTTCTTTGGGTCACCAACTCACAAATAAAGACAAGGGGACTTATTATTAATTATGAAAGCTTGACCTTAGCTTAGGGTTTTCCCCAGCTAGCTCTTATAACTTAAATTTACCTGTTTTATTACCAATCTGCATTCTGCCATGTGACTTGGTTACCTCTCCTCTATACTATGTCTAACTTCTTCAGTGTCTGACAGGATCTCTCTCGTGCCTAGATTTATTCCTAGTTCTTTTCTCTTCCTGGAAGCCCTGTTGATTTATTCTCTCTTACCTAGCTATTGGCCATCCAGGTCATCTCCCAGTGTAAACAAATATCCCGCAACACCATCCTGTTTTTCATTGCAATGAACAATTAACACAAATTCTCTTATTCTGGGGTTTCTTATTTAATAAGTTTAAATCACACTGCATGAGAAACTGACAAAAGCCAAACAGACACGGAGCATGGGTAAAAGGCAATCAAAAGCTCAGACCCTGAAGTCAGGAGGACTATGTTGGTATCTCTGCTCCACCACTTGCTGGGTGTGTGTCCACCAACCCATTGTTTCTTTTTGGCACATTGTTCTGTGTTTTGGCAAAGTTCACACCGGGGCTCAATCATACCGAGTGGCTGATCGGGAAGCATGGGGACTCAGTGGGCAATAAAAGTGCTCCAAGCATTTCTTGTACAAAAAAAGTGTCCAACAAATATTAACTGTAATTATTGACCATTGATACCATCATCGAGACTTTATTTACTTTGGTATTAACAACACAAGGATGAACAGAACTCAGGTCCTGCCTCTGGGCTTCTCACATGTTGGCAGGGTTTTGAGATGCCCATGATGGTTTCATACACAAGTCAGAGAGCAGTGCAACAGAGGTACCAGGAGACCAAGAGTAGAATGGAAAGGAGATGGGATCTAGTCAGAGAGGAAGGCTTCCTGGAAGAGATGGTGTATGATCTGAACCCCCAAAGAGCAGCCAGAGGTGATGTCCTACCAGCGGATGGAGAGGGGTCCTTGTGGGCATGTTGTGTATAAACAGACCCACCCCACAGTTTCACTTCTAGTGAAATCACAGCATCAGTGCCATCCACTTGGTGACCGCTTGCTATGTGCCAAACGCATATCGCGCCTCAGAAAGGAGTCTTACTGTCAGGAGCTGAATGGGAAATACAAGTCAGGAAGACCTAAGCAGCAGAAACTCCCAGCACTTGTGTGGTCAGAGGGTAGAGGCACCCATGCTGGACAGGCCAGTGAGAAGCCTTCCAGTTGAGGCCAAAGCTTGAGCGAGTTTGCAGTCGCTTTTGCCTCTACTGGAATGCTTCCTTTCCCAGTCGTCTCCCAATTCGGTTCTTTCTGTAACACAGGTCTCAGGTGATATATATGTCACCTCCTCAAAACCAAAGGAAACAAAGCAAAGCCCTCCTTAGCTACCTGCTAGAGGCCAGCTCCCCTTCCTCACCCTTCTGTAACTTTCTTCTCTGCCTTCTTTTGCTCGCTGCATGCTGCTTGCTCCAAGTCAAGTGTATCTTGATCACGCTCTCTCAACTATGAAAGCTCGTTAGGTGCAGAAACCTTGCCTGTTTCATTTATGCTGACATCCCAGGGCTCAGAGTAGACCCTGACACACAGTAGGCCCTCAAGAAATATTAGCTGAGTGAATTGCACAGATGTGAGGCCTGGCTGAGACCACGAGTCTGTTCTGAGGCTACCAGTAACTTACATCCCTTTATTTAGATTACTTGATCGTCTCTGACAGAGTGAGAAAAAACAGGATCTGTATGTTTGGGGCTTGGTCATCAGGTTATCAGATGTCCAATGAGCCCCTATTATGTAATGGCTCTATAGTAGTCACTGGAGAGAGGGAAAGTAGTGAAGCATCGAGAGAGCCCACGTCCTCTACAATCAACACTTAAGATATGTCTGTGCCAGATGACGCAGAGAGAGAGAGAGAGAGAGAGAGACAGAGAGAGAGAGACAGAGACAGAGAGACAGAGACAGAGAGACAGAGACAGAGAGAGAATGTGGGGGAGAAGGGTAGAAAAGTATTGATGGGGGCAAGGGATTGCAGTTGTCAATGGTTAATGAGTAGAACAGGTCTCTCTGCGATGGTGATATTTGAATTAAGACCCAAAGGAGGTACAGGGGCAAAGAATGCTATAATTTAATGAAAAGAACCGTCTAGCAAAGAGAAAAGCGAATGCAAAACTTCCGACGGCATCTGGGACAGTGGAGTAATGGTGATAATCCTCTGAACCGGGGTGGCCAAAGTGGGTCCAGCAATGGGAAGAAACATAATAAGTTCAGGAAGCAGCAGGGGCAGATTAAGCAAGGTCTTAGAGACTCCTGCAAGAGCCTTGGCTTCTGCTCTGAGTCAATGAGAGGGAGCTGGGGGAGCTGGGTGGCTGGAGTTCTGGGATCCTGTGATCTGATTTTTGTTTGTTTGTTTGTTTGTTTGACTTTGCTTTTAGACAGGTTCTTGTGTAACTTAGTTTAGCTTTAAGCTTGCTATGTAGCCAAGAATGACCTTGAATTTTGGATCTTCCCACCTCCATCTTCTGAGGGCTGGGATTACAGGGGCATGCCATGTCTGGTTTTTATGCTGCACTGAGGGCAGAACCAGGGCTTTGTGCATGCTGGGCGAGCACCCTACCCACTGAGTTACAGCCCTACTCCTGACTTGTTTTAACAAGCTCTCCTGAGCTACTCTGATAGGGAGAGCAAGGCCAGAGCAGGACAGGACAAGGCTGCTGCAATGGTAGTGGTGGACAGAGAAGCCCAGGGGCAGATGCCCAACATGGTCTGAGAACGTGGTTTCGGGGTTGGGTGATGAGGGCAGGGTGTGTGGGAGAACTCAAGCAAGACGGTGACTGTGGCAGTGAGGGTGACAAAGGCCATGCTGCTGTTGGGCACAGCTGAGCTACAGGAGCATCTGCGGTTTCTCTCTGTTAAGCTTTTAAAGACCATTGAGGTTTTAACCTAACCCTTCCAAATCCAGCCCCTGGGCTGACTATTCAAACATCCCTCTACAGGCATGGGTGGGTAAACGAACCACAGAACGTCCTTCAACTGTAACCTGCGTTCTTCTTTCTGAAATAGGTGGTCAATGGCAGAGCACCCATTCCTGGGGGGGGGGGGGGTCTTTGGGGACCCATTTTAAACAACGAAGTGTTTGGATGACCTCTTGACGTCCTTTGGAGGATCTTATCCAGCCCCCAAAAGGCACATGCCACTTGTATGCGTCATCACCCAGCTTCTCCGCTTTGCTCCAGCCCCTCCCACAGGTGTGTCAAGCTGTCTTGATGGCGTGATCAGACCGGAGACTGACGCCTGTGGCTTCCTTCTGAAGGAACTGAACGCTAGCATGCCTCTGAGATAATCGGGTTCCAAACTCTCCCGAACTTCCCCCAAGCTGCAGAAGCATAGGGAATGTTCTCTGCCTTGGCAGCCTCTTTGCAGCGTGTTTCTGCTTTGATGGCTTTAATGAAGATATGAAATCCTCGAACAGCTTTCATTTTGCTCGGGCGAGATGGCGTAAAGTGGAGGCAGCGTTCCCCAGGATCAATCCCCATCTTCAGAAGTGGTTGGTTAAACTCTCTGCAGTTATAGCCACTTCTCACTGGAACGGTGTGGGATCTGAATTATTAATTCGGTGAAAAACGAGTTAAGTCGCTGCGGAGCTCTGGAGTGGCACCAGCCCCACCCTGGTCGCCTTTCTCGTATTTCTCCAGCAAGAACTTCTCAGTTAAGCAGAAATCCTAGGCAAAATGGCTACATCTCCCTCTGTTAGTCATCCTGCCGAGGGAAAGAACCACGTTGGCTTTTCTTTAGGAGACAGGCACTCTGTCAAAGGCATTTACAGGCTCTTGAACCTGGGACTCAGTCTAATCACAACTGTGGAAATAAGGTCATATCTAAGCACCTCCACGTCTACCAGCGGGCTGATACCTAGAGAAACATGGAGAAGGGGTGGGACACCCTGGGCTATCAGAAAATAGCTTTGGGAACTGGAGGAAGGGACTGAGCCTCCCAGCGTGGCTAGTTCAATGCTTCAAAGATGGAGTGTTCCCATGGGCTCTGTGGGTCATAAATAAATGAATGATGTTGGCTGTGGGCCAACAAAAATCAGGGGCTCATTCCAAAGCCCTAAGTACCATTTCAACATCTTTGTATCACCAAATCTTCACTGCCCTTTCTCTTCTTCCCTCCCTCTCTCCCTTCTTTCCTTCCTTCTTTCCTTCCCCTTCCTTTCTCCCTGCCATCCTTCTTTCCTTTCCTTCATTAAAAAAGGCCTTTATAATATAATAGATAGATATGGTGGTGCACAGCTATAATCCCAGCACTGAGGAGGTCAAGGAAGGGGGATCATAAGTTAGGGGCAGTCTAGGTTATGTAGCAAGTTCAGGGCTGGTCTAGGATACACAGCAAGACCCTGCTTCAAAAACAGATGGTGGATTCTCCATTTGTAATTGTGTTTTACTGATTCAAAACTTCTTGCAAAAAGTTATATGGACAGAGTATTACTGGATGTGGTGGTTTGAAAGAAAATACACCCTAAAGGGAGTGGCACTATTAGGCAGTGTGGCCTTATCGAAGGATGTGTGTCACTGTAGGGGTAGGCTTTAGGTCTCTCTTGCTCAAGCTTCCCTCAGTGTGCAGTTAGTTGACTTCCTGCTGCCTTCTGCTCAAGATGTAGCACTCTGAGCTCCAGCACCACATCTCCCTGCGCACCTCCATGCTCTCCCGCCATGATGGCAATGAACTGAACCTCTGAAACTGTAAGCGAGCCACCAATTAAATGTTTTCTTCATAAGAGTTGCCATGGTCATAGTGTATCTTCATAGCAATAAAAACCCAAACTAAGACCCTGGTCACCTGTCTTTTTGAAACTGGGAGAGTAGATTTCAGAAGCAGGCACCACGGGACCTTTCCTGCCTTCGCTACTGATATACTGTATTGTTGTGTGTTGCTCCATACTGCTATGCCTTGGTTTCTTTTATATGAGCTGATGGTCTCAATTGCTCTTAACCCATAGCTCTCTGAAATAAGTCAGTCTAACACACAGTATTAGATTTTATTGTCACCCCATTGGTTCTCTTTCTAGAGCTGTGGTTGAAGCAGGTATGAGTTTACTGGTTAGCTTATGGCTATGCCAAGAAAAGAGCAGACTTTCACTCTCAGAATGCTATGCTCTTCTCATTTGGGTCAATGAGGAGAATGTCCTGAGTCAGGATGATACATGATTGGAGAAACCTATTTGGTTCTATTCCCGGACTCCAGGGAGAGAGCCAGCAGTCTCTGTTGCTCCTTGTCAGTCATGTGTGTGCTCGCAGCAGTCCTGTAGGATTTGGAATTTGTGATACTGTCACCATCCCAAGCTGCTCTGCAAAACCTGGTCACTCCTCAGGCTCATGATGTCTTCACAGTGGCTCCATTTCTGCATCTGTCCACACTTCTCTTGTCAGCAGCATCTGGATGGGACCGGTGCTTAGAGGCTCGCATTCTAGAGAGAATCTTGCTTGTAGTGAATGTCAATGCCCACTGATTCTGGAAGTTTGATAGATGGAATCCATCCTGGAGAGGGAGATCTTGACAAGAAGAAGCCCGGGGGATGTACAGAGATGGACCATAAAGATCAGCCTAGAAGAACCTCTGTGGATCAGTTCTCAGCATGCACAAAAGGATAGAGGAACATTGGGGTTAGGGGGTAAATGGGGCTGGAGAAAGAAGAGACTCATGGCCAGAATAGGCAGCCATAGCTCAATAACAAATGGGCTGCCAAGGTTAACACGGACCCCTTTAAAAATCAAGAGAGGCGTTGCTGCCAAGACGGTCCATTGTGGCTGTGTGCCCAGCACTAGGAGCCATTGATCAACAAGCCAAAAGTCACCCAGTCTATACCCTGCCTCTTGAGGCATGTCCACATGCCTCTGCATTCAGGGGGCTTCCAGAAATCTCATGACTTAATTTTCATGTACCTACAAATATCATTTATTTTATACTCTATTAATGACCTCTCATAATTTTTACCTACCTACATCACTTAAAAATGAAACTTTAGGAGGCTGGGGAGATGACTCAGTCAGAAAATTATTGGCTACACAGTATGAAGACGTGAGGTCCATCCCCAAACCCACATCAGAAAGACAGATAAAGTGGCATGCATCATAATCTCAGCACTGGAGCAGCGGAGGCAGGAGGATCATGGGGAGTTAACTGAGCCAATTTGATGAGCTCCAGATTCAATGGGATATTGTGCCTCAAAAAACAAGGTAGGGGCTGCAGAGATGTCCCAGAGGTTAAGAGCTCTGGCTGCTCTTCCAGAGGACCCAGGTTTGATTCCCAGCACCCACATGCCAATTCAGAACCATATAGAACTCTGGTTCCAATGCTCTCTTCTGGCCTCTGTAGGCATTAGACAGTGCATACTGAACAGATATGCAGGCCGGCAACACCCATACACATAAATAATAATAAATAAATCTTTGGAAACTAATAAGGTGAAGAACAGTTGAGAAAATATATGACATCAACATCTGACTTTTACAGGCACTATAACATAAGGGCATGTGCCCTTGCATGAATGCATACACACACACACACACACACACACAAACACACACACAAACACACACACACACACACACACACACTGGAACTTTATATTACCATCGTTAATGACATTTGCCATTTTTTGCCAGGAACAGAAAGTAACCAAGAAAACAAACACAGTCATCACCAAACCATGAGCTCAGTGTTAGCCTAACACCATGCTCTGCCTGAGGCACCCTTTCTCTGTTGAGCAGGAAAATAAAAAACAATCAGACATCTGGGAATATAGCTCAGTGGTAGTGTGCTTGCCTAGCACATGTAAGGCCTTAATACACACACACACACACACACACACACACATTCTCTCACATGCTCATACAGACACATACACACACACACACAAACACACTCCCACGCTCACACATACTTAGAGAACTATCACCAGCATTCTAGCAACTAAGACTTTAGCCATGGTGAAGTAGGAGGCTCAAATGTAGAAACGGGAAGGCTAATTACTTGCTCATGACATGACTGAGTGGTAGTAAAGGGACTGTGTGTACCACCTCATTTTTTAAGCCTTGGTGCTGCGTCTCCTGCATTTTGGGAAGTGCTGACCCACCTCCGCTCCTCCGGCTTTGGTGTCACCGTATTACTGTATCATATTTAGTTGTCATGGTCCATCAACAGCTTGGGAGGGACTGGCTGACATTACCAAGTCTGAGTGGTTGAAAAAGCTGTGATTCTGATTTAAATTGCAAATGGATGGGGCATCATGGGAAAGCGAACGCAGCCGTGAAAAATGGGAGGAAAAGATCCAGCTCGGCAGTATTTTTAGATCTCCCCCCTGATCGGTTTTGCATAATTTGTATCTGGACTTTGGCTTCAATAAGTTCCAATCTTTACTCGCCAATACTCTCACAAAGGGCTAACCCAAAGCTTCCTCCCAATTGCCCTGAAACCCACCTGTGGGAAACCTTTGCAAAATAGTCCTTTGAAAGACACCGTGACTTGGAAGGGTGTTGGAGGCATCATGCCATGCTGAGTGAGAAGAAGGTTATGTACTGTGTGTTTCCAATTGTATATGACACTCTCAAACAGGCAAACCTACGAGTTATAGGAAAAACCTAGTGGTTGCCAGGGCTTAGGACAGTAGGGAGGGTGCCTAGAAACAGTCAAGTTGGTAGCTATTCTGTAGGGTTGCCTTAACCTTCTGATGCCGTGACCCTTTGATAAAGTTCCTCATATTGTAGTGACCCCCAACCATAAAATTATCTCTTTGCTACTTCCTAACTGTAATTTTGCTACTGTTATGAATCATAATGTAAATGTCTGATGTGTAGTATATCTGATATATGATCCCTATCATTTGAACCTCAAGAGGGTTGTGACCCACAGTTTGAGAACCACTAACCTAAGGGAGCCACTGTCCTGTGTCCTGTCCAGAGTGGTAGTCAAACAAACCCAAACATGAGTCGACATTTGTAGATGTATAGACAGGAACAGCTCTAGGAGGGTTAACTGAGTTACAAAGAAGGGAAGTTGAAATTGAGACGGACAAACAGGAGTTTGGGAGGGAATGGGGTGGATCTAATAAAACACATTGCATACATGTGTGGACTCTTAAGCAATAGATAAAAAATATTAAAATACAAGCTACAAGGGTCAGAGTATGTCTCAGTGATAGAAACTTCTCAAACATGCATGAAGTGTTGGGTTTAAACTTAGCAGTCCAAAACAAACAAACAAACAAACAAAATTCATAGCACAGAATACCCTATTAAAGTCTACCTTATAGTATATTTTCAAAGATAAAACTAGAAAAGAAAATATTAGAAACATCCCTAACTGTAGGACTCGGGGACTGATGAACACACACTCAGTAGAATGCAAGTCCTAATTATTGAGGGATAGCTCTTTTTGTCTTCTGAGTTTCCAAGCTTTCCTAACTTTTATCCTTGTTAGCTGTTAGTTTCAAGGCTGTAGTTACATTAAAATCGTACTCCATGCCCCACATTTACCTTCCTGAATAATACAGAGGTGTGAAGTCAGGGATGGGGTGAACCTATTGTGGTGACACCTCCCTGGCAGAGAGCGTAATGGCTGAACTAGAAGCATCCTCTTGCTTACCCTACCAGATTCTGTCACGAGTCCACAGAGCAGAGACCAAAACCCTATAAAGCAACCTTCTGGCCAAAGCAGCCAGGGCTGGGAAGAACGCTGATTTTGGAGTGTAGATGCCCACAGCTCTCCTCCCCACACACTGTAGAGTCTCACCTTCCTAGAGTCCCAAGCGCTGCCTGACTCCTCAAACAGTGTTCATCAGAGGTGCCCAAGCATGTCCTCTCTTTCATGACATCTGGAACTAGACATAAAGACCACATGCCCGGGACAGAAGGGAACCAGCAGGGCCTGCCTTTAAAGTGCCCACATGAGATACTCCTGCAACCTGACCTGGGTCCTGTTTGTCACTTGACTTCACTGAAATACTTTGCTTTTCCATAGAGACCTAAGATGCCATTCATAATATTGTCTCTCCCCTCAATGAAGTGTTTTTACCCAAACTACCTAGAACGGAGGCCAAAAAAGGGTGGGCGTTGCCATCCCATGGATGATAATTACTCAGGAGAGTGACTGTAGTGCCCGGCAGTGCGTACAGAAAAGAAGGACAGGGTAGGGTGTGTCATGAAGAAAATAAGGAAGGGATGACAAGGTGTGGTGGGGTACCCACCTCTTCAGCATCTTTTGTCCCATGTGAGTGTCTATGGAAAGGCACAATGTATTTCCACTTTACCATTCCCAGTGCTGGTCCGCCTACCTTGTATCCTGGGCTCCTGGAGGGTCAGCTTGGGATTTGCATATTTCAAAAATAATGGTCACATCAGGTATCAAGATGTTTGATCCCTGTTGCTGCCCTCGCTTTCTCCTATGTAGAACTACTTTTATTTATGTGGATTAAAGAGAAATTGATCTATAAGTAAATGAATAAGCAAAGAAAGAGGCATCCAGCTAGAATTCAGCACAGCAGATCAAGAAAATTTACAAACGTTCTTAAGATATATTGCTCAATTACAAGAACAGCATGGGTTGTAGATGTAACTCAGCAGTAGAATTCTTGACTCGCACTCACAAGACCCTGGGCTCAATCTCCAATCACATACACACGCGCACCCCAAAGCAGCAAAGTGAAAAACATATGTTATCTTCTGAATAAAAGAGGAAAGGGGTATAATATATTCAAATGTTCTTATTTATGCATAAATTCTGAATGGCTACAGAAAAAAAATCCAGCCTACTAACAGCAGCTTCCGAAGAGTAAAATTGCGTGGACGAAAGACATGGATAGGAGAGAGACTTGATCGACCTTTTATATTTCTTTTGCTTTGTGCATTCAACCTTTGAAGAGATGGAAATTGTGCAGTGTGGGAAAAAAATAGGAGACAGATGAGAGGATAGATACATAGTTGCTCAGGCAGTCCTCGGGGTTGTGGTCACTATTAGAGGATCGCTTTTCACTATTCTGGATAAATCACTGTGTATGTTGTATTCCATTTTACACACACACACATACACACAAACACACACACACACACACACACGTCTCCACGTATATAGTAAGGGTCCTGTGTGTCATAGGCTATCTTATAAGTTTCATTTAACGATGTGACATGGCTTCCTTCATGCCAGAAAGCACAAAGCTGTGCAATCATATTAAATGTCTTACAGCATTTGACTGTATAGATGGAGAGCTGTCTATTTAAACCAGTATTGATAAGCTCTTCAATTGCTTCCCAACTTCTGTTCCTGAAAATTTTAATATAAGGGCAGCAGCAGGATGTTGCCCAGTTCTCTCTCAGGAGAAAATCTCTTTTGGAGGGAATTTTAGCTTTAAGACTAAGTACACTGAAAACATGGAGTATCAATTTTAGTATAAATTTCCAGTTTTTTCCCACCCCAGCCCCCACATCTTAAGAGAGGGGCATGTTCTTCCCTAGGGGATCTGAACGGGGTCTTTGTCCTTTGTCACACAACGAGTTCCAGCTTTGTCAGTTCTCTAATATTGCCAATCTAGTTGACCTTTGCAAGTTCACAGTAAGAAATTATATCCCTTTAATTTGGAATTTGTTGTAAGTATTTTTAAAAATGTTTCAGCCCATCTGTGTCTTTATTCTTAAAAATTTGGCTAATATGGTCCATTAGGTACTTCTTCATCTGTCTTGAGAGGAGGCACTTGATGCTAATGACTGGGCTGACCTCGAGCTGACTTCAGCCTTTGATGTGTTCCTGACAGTTGAGTTGGCTGCTGTTGTCTTTATATTAAGCTTGATGATGATTTTCTTTTCCCTTTACTTAAAACAAAATCTGTGATGCGGCTTGAACTCGGGGCCCTCGGGGTAAGCCCTCTATCACTGAGCTGCATCCTTGGCAGTTTTTGCTTTTTAGGTTGAGAGTCTAAGTGCCCAGGCTGGGCTTGGGCTTGGACTTGCTATGCAGTATTGTCAGGACTTGGACCTGTGATCCTCCTGCCTCAGCTACCTGAGTGTAGCTGGAACTATAGACCCAGACCTGTTGGCTTGGCTCCAGCCGGATAATTTTCACCTTCAAATATAAAAGCTTTAAATTTTATGCATGTCAGTGATTAAAATATTTGGACTTTCTAGAAGTTGCTTATTGTGTTCTTTATCTTTTTGTTTTGTTTTGTTTGTGTGTGTGTGTGGTTGTTTGTTTTTGTTTTGTTTTGTTTCAGACAGGATTTTGCTGAGTACCCCAGGCTAGTCTTGGCCTCACAGAGATTTTCTATCCTCAGTTTCCTGAGTGCTAGGATCACATTTAGATACCTCTAAGCTCAGCTTTCATCTTCCCTGCTGCTCCCCTCCACACCATCCTGCCTCTCTTAGTTAGTGGGGTTTTCTTTCTCTCCTCTTCTGGAGTGGAACTTGTCTTATCTGTATTTGGTTTTTTTTCGTAGGTGTTTTTATAGGTGATCAAATATTTGCTAAAGAGCAATACAGAAAAGTGAATACATGTGAATGCAGAGCAATATAGATCATGTGAATGAATACATGTGAATGCAGAGTAATATAAAACATGTGAATGCATGTGAATGCAGAGTAATATAAAACATGTGAGTGCATGTGAATGCTGAGTAATACAGAACATGTGAGTGCATGTGAATGCAGAGTAATATAGAACATGTGAATACAGAGTAATACAGATTATGTGAATGAATATATGTGAATGCAGAGTAATAAAACATGTGAATTCATGTGAATATAAAGCAATACAGAACAGTGAATGAAAACATGTGAATGCAGAGTAATACAGAACATGTGAATGCAAACATGTTAATGAAGAGAAATACGGAACATATCAATGAATACATGTGAATGCAGAGTAATACAGAACATGTGAATGCAAACATGTTAATGAAGAGAAATACGGAACATATCAATGAATACATGTGAATGCAGAGTAATACAGAACATGTGAATGCAAACATGTTAATGAAGAGAAATACGGAACATATCAATGAATACATGTGAATGCAGAGTAATATGAAACAGTGAATGCATGTGAATGCAGCCCCCACACTGTTGAAATAGCATGACTGCCAGGCACTTGACTCCACCTTGCTTTTTGAGATGTTGACATTTGTCAAAGTCCTCATGACTACATCAGTGGTCAATCTGTGGGTCACGATCCCTGGAGATCAAATGACCCTTTCACAGGGGTCACCTAAGACCATCTGAAAACACAGGTATTTACATTATGATTCATAAAAGTAGCAAAATTACAGTTGCAAAGTAGCAATGAAAATAATTTTACGGTGGGCTGGGGTCACCACAACATGAGGAACTGTATTAAAAAATTGCATCATTAGGACGGTTGAGAACCACTGGTCTACATAGTTTTAACAGTTAAACAATGTAGTGATATTTAATGGACAGCAGCAGCCTGACATCTATGAATTCTGATTATGGAAGTAATCAATTTTAGGATTCCTTCAGCTTGCTACTTCTATGTGCTACATATTACTAAATAACATGTTTGTGTAACTGTGTCTTATAAACCGTATAAAGGCTAACCTTGGGAATTACAATTGCACCTGCCAGCCATTCAGTTAACAATTTCAGTGTCGTAACTGTGCAATGTGTAGCAAACAATGATAACACCTAGAATAGCTGCCCATACCAGACAGATGCAACTGAAGAGTTCATCAACAACAGCTTTGTTAACTGCAGAGCATGCGTTTACTAAGAATCCAACCCAGGAGTCAGAGGAAGGAGAAGACAGCTTAAGCAAACAAGGAAATCATCCCGAGAGGCAAGAAATTAACGGATGGGGAAAAGCAGTAGCCAGGAGCAATGATTAAAAATAAACAAATAAAATTATTAGCCATTTGAGAAAGTTGTAAAATGGACAAAAATAGATATGGAATATAACTTCAAGAATACTTTAAAGAATCTGTGAAGGCCACAAACTTTATGATACTGAAAAGGAATTAGGTAAAAATCAAACATTTAATCTTCTTAGAGAATCAAAAAAGTGCTAAAGATGATATTTCATAAGTGTAGTTTCAAACCTAATTTTCAGCAAAGAGAGACACGGCTAGGATCTTGAACCCATGTAAGCGACACTCCCCACAAACTCTACTGGCAGACAGCAGAGGTGCCGAGGTGTGCAGTAGAGACAGGAGAGCAATGCAGCAGCAAATAAATGCAGAAGCCTTAGCCCAGAACTGAAGAAAAGAAAGTCTACAGAGCACATGGCAGCTCTACATAAATCCGCTTCTACATAAAATTATTAAAACAGCTTTTCTCAACTGTCTTCTGCTCTTTAGTTTGAAGAGGGACCTACATTTCACAACTATGTTTTTATTTTATTGGATTTTCTTTTGTTTGTTTCTTTGCTTTTGAGACCAGGTCTTACATAGCTCAGGGTGGCCCTGAACTCAGTGCATAGCCAAGAACGACCCTGAACTTCTGTATCTTCTGACTCTGCCGCCCAAGTGCTGGGGTTACCGGCATGACCGACCACACTGGGTTTATGTGGAGCTGCGGGCTGTACCAGGGCTTCTTCCTCACTCCTACCGACTGAGCCATAGACCAGCCCTCTCTGACCACCATTAGCCACCCCAGTCTTTATTGGTTCTGGTCCTGGGCTTTCTATTGTATCCCACAATTTTTTTAAAAATGGCTTTTATTTTTCTCTTAAACAATTTTAGGGGCTGGAGAGATGGCTTAATGGTTAAGAGCACTGCTTGATCTTCCAAAGGTCCTGAGTTCAATTCCCAGCAACCACATGGTGGCTCACAACCATCTGTAATAAGATCTAATGCCCTCTTCTGGTTTGCAGGCATACATGCAGACAGAATACTGAGAATACTGTATACATAATTAATAAATAAATCTTAAAAAAACAATTTTAAAAGATTTATTTGTTTTGGTTTTTCTGTGTGAGTGACTTTGTGAGTTTATATGCACCATGTGCTTGCAGGAGCCTTCAGAGTCCAGAAGAGGGTGTCTGACATCCTGAAACTTTAGTTACAGGGGCAAGCCACCCAGTGTGTGTGCTAGGAACTGAATCCAGGTCCTCTGTATGAGCAGCCCCTTCACAGCTAAGCTCTCTCTCCAGCCCTGTGGTAGTGTCTTAACCTGAGCCCACTGCACACTGAAGAATCTTTTTCTGTTTCTTTTGCATATAATACTTTGGCTGGGTTAGAATTCTTAGGACAAAAATCTTTTTTAAAAAAATCTTTGAAAATATAATCTGTCACAAGGCTTTTGTGAATGTGTAGCAGAGGACAATCCTATGTCAGCTGGGTCCTTTTCCTCTTCATACGCATGCCACTTGGCTGTATTTCTTCCTCTCTGCCTAACATGCTTACATACATTTTCCCCTTTACTTGAGTTAAAAATACAGGCTCTGAGCCAGGCTGCCCTCAGTTCAAATCCAAGCTCCTCTACCCACTAGTGTGTCCATTTGTGAAGCTCTCTCCCCTGCTCTGTACTATATTTTCTCCTGGGTGTCACAGGTGTGGTGTCTGGTTGCCAAGGGACCATACGAGGCCCAGATTTAATGTGTGCACAGTGCTTAAAAGAAGAACCAAGCCCATAGCAAGAACTATATCTGGTTTTAATATTATTTTATATTGTATTTATTATTTTTATTTAATATTATTTCATCATTGTAATTGCTGCTAGCCAAATATCTAGGTCCTATCTTGCTATTATTTATATTTGACCCTATATGTAGCCAAGGTTTCCAGCACCTATGAGGGAGTTTTCCTGAGTTCCCCGTAGGCATGTCACCTCACACACTGGCTTTCTCTTCTTTGCTTTTGGGACACATGACAGGCGACTATCTCTGTACTTGGCACAGACTGCCACCCCAACAATGTGCCTCAGATAAGTGTTTTGTGTTCTCCAAGGTTTCTTGTATCTGGAGAAAGCCCCTGGACATCATAAGATGGATATTTGCACACGCCGCAAGTCTGTGTTCAGAAAACCTTTCCTCCTCCACCCTAGTTCTGAATTTAGGGATGTTCCCTGGTCCTGCTGAAGTTTTCCCACATACCCCAGGCGAGTAGTTACAGCCCATGCTGCAATTTTCAGTTTGGTTGAGTCGTCCTTCTTTACGGTCTCATCTTCATTGCATCTTGTAAGAAATTATTCTGCTTATAGTATGTTAGCTAGATGCATCCCAACCCCCCGGCACAGCCACAGGCTTCTGCTTGTCACTGCTAAGAGGGGCCAAAGAGGCTGAGTGGAGGAAGCTCTAGGTTCAAAGACCCCTTTTAATCTGGAGCTGGCTTTTGCTTGTTTGTTTGTTTGAACAGGGTCTCATGTAGTTTAGGCTGGCTTTAAATTCCACATGTAACTGAGGATGGTCTTGAACTCCCGATTCTCTTGCCTCTGCCTCCTAAGCGCTGGGATTGCACACATACACCAGCATGTCCAGTTCACATGGTACTAGGGCTCAAACCCCAGGCTTTGTGGATGTTAGTCAAGTGCTCTGTGAGCCTGGCTGCATCCCTCTTCTTGATGCAAACTTTATGATCATAGTTCACTGCCTCAAACTGTGGGGTTTCTGCAGAGGGAAATTCATATTTTAAACCTGGGCTTCTTCATCAGTCTGTAGATAGTCCCTCTTCCTTCTTTTATACTACTGGGCATTAGATGTTTTCTCCCCAGGGTAGGAGCGCCCTTGTTGAGAACACAGGAATTTGTCCCTTCTAGCCGATTGTTAATACTGTAAACCCCTTCCACTATAATCTGCCCTTGAGCTATATCTAAATTGCATGAGGTCCTGGACATATATAATTTTCTACACTGTGAAGCCAAAGATGTACAGATGCCTGCGGGCTGTTTTGGGGAGGTGTTTCCTGAAAGCAAGGGAGAAAGACAAGTTAGAGGCGACACCTTGTCACTATGGTGAGTTAGAGTCACCCTGCTGGGAAGCCTAGGAGATCGTGTAGGACAATGCCTCAGAATCACCCATCTGGTGGTGGGTATTTCCAATGGGTGCTTCTTCCTTCCCATACTTCAAATACGAGAGAGAGAGAGAGAGAGAGAGAGAGAGGAGAAGAAGAGAAGGACGAGAGAGGGGGAAGAGATGAGAGAGAAGAGAGAGAGAGAGAGAGATAGCAAGTGTCTCCACTTTGATAAAGCCCTGGGAAACCAAGAAACCCCACGTGGGGGTCACAGGAATTTCCCAGAACTGAATTTCTAAGTGGGCTAAGCTAGGAATGATAAGAGACCACAGTGTGCCTACTCCTTAAAATACAAGAGGTTTTGTTTTTCATGATGAACTTAAAAAGAAGTCCCACTCCTCTGACAGCCATTCCTCCCACACCAGGGAATAAGCATCCCTCCCAGGGCCTGATCTACCACCCTGTATGACTAACTCGGCCATGACCTTCAAGTAGTTCCTTTGGGCTTGGTCTGGATCTAGCATCCCTTATGCCAGTCTTGGTTCTGTTCTTGTTCTCTTGGCTGAAATGTGCCTGCAGACCTTGGTCTGATCTGAATTCTTCAAATCAGGCTATCTTCTCAGAACAGGATTTCTAGAGACACTCGTGCTGAAGCCGTTTTTAGGGGCATTGGTACTCAGCTGTGCCATGGATGTGTGAGAGACAGCAGAGCCTTAGATTGAGGACCTCAGCTGCTTCTTCCAAGAGAGCTGAACAAGGCTCAGGGATCCTGCATCAGGAGGGAAGGACTGATTGTCCCAGAGCCCTTTTCCTGAGTCAGGAAACCCCCACTCTAGTTCCAGGCAGGTCGCCAATTTTCCTTTTACTTTTGACTAATAACTTGCATATTCTTAGCATATTTCCTATAGGATTGGAAGGCTCCACCTTCTCCGACAGGAACTACAGTAACAGGTCTAGTTAGAGTTTAACCTTGGCAGGTTCTCTCTGCATTTGCTACATTTACCTACTGTTGAGGGAAAGAGGTACTGAGTTTCCAGTTAGGCCCTAAGTAGAGTTTTAGGAGGAAAAAAACTTATACAACTAAAACACTAAAGAGTAACACAAAGGAGAAAATTGTGCAAGAATGGAAGATCCCGAGAGCTGTGTGAGAGGGCTGAGCTCGGGGAAACTGAGCTTAGATTGTCTGCCTTGCTCTAGACTCCAGATGAAATCGCTTGCACCTTTGGGGTGGAGGCTGCGTGGTCAGATGGCTCAGGATTTTGAAGGATCCCTTTTAGAGCCCCTCTTGAGTAGTCTGGTAACTGGTCTTGGGGCCGGCATCCTTCTGATGCGTCCTTTCTGGGACACTGCATTACCAAGGAAGCTTTTCTGACAGTTGGTGGAGGCCTCTCTCCTGCAGCAGCCACAGAATGGGTCCTTTGAAAATCATAAATGATAAATTGCTTCTGTGGCCACCTTGACGTCCTTGTTTAGCACAGTCCAGGTGTGTTGCAGCTGAAGAGTTGGGCCAGAGTCTGGGCCGGGGAGAAAATCATTATGAAGAGCTATCGATTAGGTGTCCACAGCTGCTGAAGCTCAGGGGCGGAAGCTTCTGGAGCTGCATTTATGAAAGGTCATGGGGTCACGGAGAAGGGCAAGGCTGTGAGGAAGTGAGGAGGTGATTTGTTTAAAGGACAAGGGTATGTGAAGTCAGGGAGACCTGGGATCAGCTCTGCCTGTGCTGGGATAGGCCATGCAGGTGTCTGCGGGGCGTGGCTTTCTCCCTCTTGCAGCCAGGGCAAGGCTCTGGGGAGCGCTTCTTTCCTGGGAATATTCTTTCTTTAACCTCATATTATTTTCCATTTTCTGTTCATGTGTGTATGTGTCTGTTGTATAATCACGTGGATGCAGATGCATATATGTGCACATGCGTGTAAATGCCAGAGGACAACCTTGACTATTTATTATTCCTCCGATATCACCTACCACCTACTTTGTTTCTTTCCTTCTTTTTTTTTTGAGATAAAGTCTCTCATTGGCCTGGAACTAAATGACTAGGTTAGGCTGGCTAGCTGACTAACCCCAGGAGTCCAGCCCCCCTTACACTGGGATTGCATAAGTGCAAGACACAACATCTGGATTTCATACACGTGTTCTGGAGAACCAACACAGGTCTTTATGCTTCTAAGACTTTACTAATGAATCTCTCCACAGCCTCAAGTTCCTTTTGGTTTGCATGTGTGCATGGGTGTGATCTGTGCGTGTGTGTTCTATATGCGTACGTGTTCTCGTGTGTGTGTGTGTGTGTGTGTGTGTGTGTGTGTGTGTGTGTGTGAATGCGGATGCAGTGGTTGGTGCTGGGTGTCTCTTTGCTTACTCTTCACCTTCTACACTGAGGCAGGGTCACTCACTAAATCCGGAGCTTGCCAGTTTAGCCACTCTGGCCAGCCAACTTGCTTTGGGGATTTCTTATCTCCGTTCCCTGGGTTCTGGGATTACAGGAAGGCTGGCCTGCCCTCTAGCATCACCGTGGGTTCTGGGAATCCAAACTCTGCTCTTCATGCTTGCATAGCAACCACTTTGCCCCCTTGAGCCATCTCCCCACCCCTTGTTTTCACCACACAATCCCAGCCCTGCCCCATGATCCCCTTTACTGCCCAGACACAAATACCCGATCTTCGGCTGCTCCACAGAGCTCAGCCTGCACAGCATAACCCAGTGCTGCTCCCTCATCCGTGAACTGCTCCGAAGAGTGATTCTCACGGTGCATCCCTGATTGCCTCTGCCAAACCTGGGCAACACACGCCTCACTATATTGAGCTTCCTCACACCACGTGGCTGTGAAGTGAAACGAAGCCTTGTCTGCGCTGCTGTCCCTGCAAGCCTCAGCAAGCATCGGGGCACATCGTAAGATTAGCAAACATTTGCTGGACGAATGCACCAGGGTTTGAACCACACAAGATCGGGGCTCAGAAAAGTTCACGGGCACCCAATGGAAAGCCTTCTCCTTTGGACCGTTGGCTCCTGGCAACCAAACTCACAAAGAACATGGAGCAGTTCTCGGCAAACGTGGAACGAGCTCTCTGCGAGAACAAAAGTACAAACAGTGAAGGAAGGATATAGCCCTGTTCCTTCCCGCCTGGAGCTCTCAAATGGTTGTAATTTCGAATGATCTGTCAATCACACTCAATAAATTAAATCAGACCTTTAAGCAGCACTTCTCAATGCATTTTCTTCTTGGCAGAAAAGCTAAAATATAGGTAACTTGGGTGACTGGTGGGGAATTTTCTATCCTGGGTAGTTGTGATCTCATGCTTTCTTCTCAATTCATGGCAGCATATTGTATTTTCTGTTAAGAGGACGCATAATCTTCCCCCATTTTTAGCTAGGATTCTGATGGTCCTCCTCCATCCTCGTGCCTGCCACTCCTACTGCTAGAACTAAGGCCTCAGCCGCCTCTTGCTCTCACATTTGTTGGAAAGTTTCTCTGAGAAGGTGATGAAAACTACCCCCACCCACTCAAGCTACAGACCCACACACACTTCAGTTCTCACGGAGTTCATCTGATTGCTTGGGCATGTCAAGTTCATGCAGTATGGATGTGATCTTTAGGAAAGAAGAACTAGGCCTTCTCATTTCAACTTCCAAATGTAATAATAACCGACCATTTCTAGGGAAGTCTATAAACTTGAAATTGGGCGAAGACAGACCCAAATTAGCTTTTAACCTGAGAAGAAATTTGAATGATGTGATAACCATGCTGCACGGCTTACGCCATCTTTGACAGCAGTGGGCTCTGATGCTTGGTTTGGATGGGCACCTAGTCATGAAGGTGAGTACAAGCAGACGAGGCTCACTTATAAGTGGCCATGGGCAGCTTTGCCCAGTGAGGTTGTCCTGAAGTCAAGGAGAGCAAGATTTCTCCCCTACCCCTTCCCTTTGGTGGCGCTCATGCCCCGTCATACTCTTGGCCTTTCTTAGCATTGAGGCCAAGCTCATCTACGTGTTCTGAGCCTGGCCAGGAAACCTCATTACACCGGAAGCTTTCAAAACCTGATGGCCAGAGTGCACAGGGGAGGAGAAAATGGTTCCCCTGGAAGATGGGAGCCGTTTATCTCACCGCATGCTCGAGTGCATGGCATAGAGGTCATTTTGTCCATGATCCATCACCAACAGGAGAAAAGAAGGTGCTCCTGGCAAAGAGGAAACATTTTATAACACTGGACAGAGGCCCTGTTGACTGTCTTCCTCTGCTAGGGGGCCACAAGCCATCACCAGCCTCATGGACTTTGGAAATGTGCTGTCTGTCATACCGAGGTTGTTCTTACAATGATGTTGATTTGAACTAGAAATTATCAGTATTTTATCTTTTTCCTGAATAGCACGGCAACTTTGCACAGAAATACTCATCACCAACCCCCCACCATGCAATTGTCTAGTGCTTGAATTACACCATGGGTGCCACAGCACAAATCACCTGATCACCTTTCATTCCATTTTGAAAACAGCAAGCATCCCACCAAGTGCCCCAGAGGCCAGATATAGAGCTGCAGGATTGGGCATTTTCTTTGCAATGTGTCAGTATTACTTTGGTCCCATCATTCCTTGCTGTACCCTATTCCTCCCTCTTGTAATGGGGATGTTTACTCTAAGACACTGCATACTGAACAGGTATAAGCTGTTGTTATTGCTACTTTTTTATTTTGTTCATAGTTAAGGTTTTGCCTTGAGTCTCAAAGGAGATCTTGGGCTCTTTAAGAGTGTTGAAACTGTTCAGACAATGAGGACTTTTGAAGTTACAAGCTGGCTATGAGGTCAAGGGATCCAGGGGTGGAATGTTATGGTAAAGTGATATGTTTGGGTGGGAGACTGGTGGGGGGGGGGTGCTTTTAATGGTTGGATTAAGAAGCGCGTGGTGCACTAGTATTTCCCTAATGCCAGGTTTCTCACTTACCCCATAATGGCTCCCTCTATCAAGATATGTCTTTCCTTGCTCTCCCTCTCTGTGCTTCCCCCAACTTGACCATCCCGTTCCCTCATGTTCTCCTTTCCCCTCCCATTATTCCCTTCCCTCTCAAAGGAGTACACTTTTAACCACAGATGCTAACTTGAACACAGTCTGGGATGTCATTTCATACCTATTAGATAGGTGGAGACTAAATCGGTGCTCAGGGATAAAAGGGTCAAAGAACTGGCATGCAGTGCTGATGGGAGGTGGGCTCAACGTGCTGTCTAACAAGGCATATCAAAGCCCAGAGTTCCCTTTTTGGGTAGACAGCCCAAGGCATTAATCTTGGTTGTCGATTTGGCAACATCTGGAATCAACTAGAACCAAACAGCAGGGCACACATGTGGAAGGTTTTCTTGGCTGGATCATTTGAGGTGGAAAGACCCACCCTAAATCTGGGACACACCTTTTAGTGGCAGTCAACAAAAGAGGACATGGAAAAAGGAAACTTTTGCGTTTTGCCTGCCTGTTCTCACTCTTTCTGATAAGTTCATCTATCCTGCTGTTGAGACATTCCTTTGCTGGTGTTGAAACTTACTTCTTCAGGATTCCAACATAGACCAAATACCAGCTGAGAAACCCAGCCTCATGGACTGAACAACAGCCCCAGGATTCTTGTCCTTTCCTTTGGGAGACAGCCATTGTTGGACTAGCAGGACCACAGCCTGTAAGACATTCTAATGAATGCCCTTTTAACACACACACACACATACACACCATTTTTTTCTGTCTCTCTCAGTTATGCCCTCTAGAGAACCCTAACTAATACAGCATCCTTACAAAACTTCCTAAGACTGCAGGGTCAAAGACAACCATTGTAGGGTAGCAATGAAGAGGGGAGAGGATGTTGGAGATCATCTTGATGCTCACCCCTGGTAGTGGGTGGACAAAGAAGGCCATGCACAGCCCCGGGTTCTCTGCAGCTCCTAGAATCGGGTAGGTCAGAGCACCCAGGATGTGCCAAGACTGTATAAGAGCAGCACCAAGTTTAAAAATGCAGGAAAGGGAGAACCTTAGTACAACAACACTTACGTAAAAATTTAAAACCCACACGCAGAACAATATACATATTTCAAGAAGAGACTCTAGCCAAAAGACAAACATTAAATATGTGAGAATGGATTCCCAGTGGAAGAGGGGAAGGACATAGACAAATACATTAATTAATAAATACTTAAGAAAGATGTTGTGGAAAAACCAACAACAATGACAAGCCATAGAGTCCGGAGGATGCTTAACTCTGGACACAGGATGCTGAAAAGATGAAGAGAAGGAGGCCAGGTGTGGTGGTGCACAGCAACAATCCCAGGACTTGGAAGGCTAAGGCAGGAGTACCATGTGTCTGAGGCTAGTCTGGGCTACACACGCATACATGGGGGGGAGGGCAGGATGTAGGGGGAACAAATGCAGAGTGCACGCACACACACAAATACACACAGACATACTTGGGGGGCAGGTGTCCTGTCTCAACAACGATACGAAAAACAACAACCAAAAACAACACAAACAAAAAACAGAGAATGCGGAGGAGACTGTCAAGTTGGCACACGCATACCCTGAAGTATTTTCTGGAGTTCTGTACTTCTCATTAAGTAGTGCCATATTCATGGTTACTTGACTGCAGCAATATGTAACAGAATGTGACTTGGGGACCAGATAAGTCTCTTCTACATATTGTCTCTTTGATCTTGGGTGATGGATCACTTCATCTTCTGGGCCTCAGTTTCCTCATTTGTAAATAGCCAAGACCCCTGAGGTTTGTTACAGGAGCAAAATGAGAAATTCCTAAATATTTACAATGCTGTGGTTAGTGTAGATCGTCCACAGACACAATGGCCGTCTCCTTAACAATATTGCCCGGGGGGGTGTCTCAGTCTGCAACACATAGTGTTCAGTCAACAATTCTTGAGTAGAAATATGCTGATTTCCACCAAAAACTAGAGCAAAAGGTGCTGGTGTTGGCTCAAGCTTTAAATGAAAGAAAGAAAGAAAGAAAGAAAGAAAGAAAGAAAGAAAGAAAGAAAGGAAGGAAGGAAGGAAGAAAAAGAAAAAAAAGAACTTCCACGCAGTGTTTCTAAAACACCCAGGGTTGTTTCTGAGCGCTGTGAAATGCCCGCCCATGAATACCTTTAAGAAGGACTTGTCGCCTTGGAGCACACGCCTCCGCCATGCCCTCCCAGCTGTACTCTTGCCTTCTGTCTGGAGGACCCCGTGACTTCTCACTCACCCCCTCCCCCAGGGAGAAGTCCCCTTAGTGCTTAAGTTGATTTCCGTCTTGCCCGTGTTCTCTGCTGTCTGTTAGAGAGACCATAGCTTACACGGACTCTGTGATTATCCCCACTCCTGCTGCCAAGTGAAGAAACCCTGACATTGTCGCACGGACGGCGGTGATTTTCTGAGGTCCTTAGCCTGATTGCGTTCATCTTAGCAGTGGGTTATATGCACTATAAAATTATCCAGCTGTTTCCTAAGATCTCCCGTTCAACCCGAGAGACTTTAAAAGCTCTCACAGTCTGAACATTTTCAATCCAGCAGATTTGGACGATGCAACTGCCTGGTCACATTTTGGGCCTTGTTTTCCTCATCTGGGAAATGGGAATGATCTTTAAGCATGGAGTATTTCAACACCCAGAGGGCAAGGGAGAAGCTACGGGTCCCAAGTAACTGGGTTTGCATGTGTAGCCACACATGGACAGAATTGGCTTCCCACCCTCTAGGGAGGACTTCCTTTTCATTATTCCTGTACTAACCTTTGATACAATCCAGTTGTCCTCCTCTTGAAATCAGCCACCCCAGTCGGACTCTGAGAGCATACATTACAGAGAACACACTGTTAGGGTTTGACTTGGTGCCCAGTGGGTGGCACTGTTGGGGAGATCGTGGGAACGTCTGTAGATGGGGCCATGATGGAGGAAGTGGGTCACTGGAGGCAGATTTTGCGGGTCATTTTCTAGTTCTGGTGTCCCATTTCCTGACCCTTGCCACTCTTTCCCGATCCACCAAGCTGTTTAGCAGTGTCTTGTTCCCGCTGCCAACAACCGCCACGAACTGTGCCCTGCCTGCCCTGTCTGCCCTGTCCTGCCTACCCTGCCATGCCTACCCTGCCATGCCTACCCTGCCCTGCCTACCCTGCCTCACCAGCTCAAGCTGTGACCAGAACAAACTTTACGTTTTATTTATTTATCCTTCATGCTCCTTCTTCCATATGTTTTTATCACAATGATGAGAAAAGCGGCGAATACACAGATACTTTACTAAAAGTTCTCCGTGTAGATGCTACAGCTTAATCTTTATGTGTGGAGAAACCATCCATTTTACTATCTGGCTCTCATTCTAAAGCTTTGTAGACAGACAGGATAGAGTGGGCTGTGCTGTAGTAACAAAAAGCCCCAATGTCCCAATGCAGTGGCTTAGCACTGTAAAGGTTTATTCTTGTTTCTGCCGCATGTCCCTTGAAGTCTGCGGCAGATGTGCGCTGGCTGTGGTCGATCAGAGGTGCGGCTGATAGAAGCTGTGTTCCACCATCTGCTTCCCAGCTCAGCACAGGTGTGGAAAGGGAACGAGGTGGAGAGGTCACTGGCTCCTAATATTCCTGCCAGCAAGAGCTCAACACGCTCCTTGAAAATCCACTTCCTCTGGCTTACCATTCCATATCTCACAACACTCAACTCAGCAAAAAGACAAGTGTCCCCTTGAGTAGTTCCCACATAATCCAAGGGTCTCCAGCTTTTCTGGACCCTTTGGAGTGATGATTGCAAGTTGAGGACCACAATGCATTATTGGCTTAGTGTAAGTCCTGGGAAGTAGAGTCTGGGAGTAGAGTTGCTTCTACACAATGAAGTGTGGATTGTTTGTTTAGTTTGATTTCCATATGTCATATGTTCATGAATGTACACATATGATATTATGTGTAATATATATAATATTGCTCAATCATAAAGGTTAGATGTAGAAACTAAAGAACACAATGTATGAAAGAGAAAGAAGAGGAAGACTGACTTTGAGGCAAAAGAAGGATTACTAGGGGGGCTAGGAAAGGTTCCAGGATGTGATGTGACGTGTGTGTGTGTGTGTGTGTGTGTGTGTGTGTGTGTGTGTATGTGTGTGTGTGTGTTGAGTGTTGTTTAGATGTAGAGTGGATGGACAAAGTCAGTACACAATGTATTCCATGTGGGAGTCTCACTGAGAATCTCATTCATCAGTAGAATAAGAATATGTTTGTAAGGTTCATTTTGATTTCCAATCTGACAGACTCTAGAGTCACCTAGGAGACCAACCTCGGTGTGCTTTTGAAGGAGTTCCTAGAAAACACTAACTGCTGTAGGAAGGCCCACCAGGAATGTGGGTGGCACCATCTCCTGTCTCCGAGTCTGGGGTCCCAGACTGAACTAAAAAGGGAAAACAAGCTGAGCACAGCATCTCTTCCCCTCCCTTCACTTCCTGACAGCAGAAGCATTGCGACCAGCGGCCTCTCATCCTGCAGCTGTGTCTTCCCCACCACGATGGACTCCACCCTCCCACCATGAGCTAAAGCAAACCTTTCCTTAAGCTGCTTTTATCAGATACGTTGTCACAGCAGCAAAGTATCTAAAAATATTAAGAAAACAAATTTTAATTTTTTAAAGAGAAAATAACTTTGAATCTTATACAAGAAATACCTAGTTGGTGTAGTTCCATTTTTTCATGTATTATACTTACACTGAAAAGCTATTGCTTATCTGAAATTCAAATTTAGCTAGGTGTCCTATAATTTTATTTGAAAATAAATGGCAACTCCTAATAGGAATTTATTGCCAAACCAAACAAAACTGGTTTCTCCAAACTGGTATGCTGGGCAGGTTAGGCTTTCGTCAGCCCGACAGAGCTAGAGTCAGATTGGAAGTGGAAGCTCAGTTGAGAAAATGCTCCATCCAATTGCCTGTCTGTGAGTGTTTTCTTGATTTAGGGTTGATATGAAAGAGTCCTTCTCACTGTGGGCAGTGCTAGCCCTGGACAGGTGGCCCTGGGTTGTATGAGAATGTTGAGCAAGCCACAAGGAGCAAGCCATAAGCAGCATTTATCTGAGGTCTCCGCTTCAGCTCCAGCCTCCAGGTTCCTGTCCTGAGTCCCTGCCTTGGCTTCCCTCAGCAATTGGTGCATGTAAGCCACACATGTGTCTCCCTCCCTAAGCTGGTTTGGTAGTGGCGTTTATCACGGCAATAGGAAGCAAGTTAGAGCAGAGAATGGATCCAGAGACAGAGGAACCATACTGAGTGGCACGGACCACAGTGTTCACACGAAGATGAACCGACATGATATCCCTTCCGGTTGTGACAGACCCCAAGAAAATAGTAGCTGGCAATGGCCATGGCAGTGGTTTATGGTTATCAAAACCAAGCCACCTCAAACACTCGGTTTAAGTAAACCAATAATTGGTTATCTCTCACGCCTCCACGGAGTTCAGGAGCTCCTTTAGGTGATTAGTTTTTGCTCAGTCCCTCTCCCACTACTGCAGTTAGAATTTAGCTGGGGCTGTAAACACCTGAGCTCTCCAATATGGGTTCTGTTTTCCATACTAATGGGAGTTTCACACTCACTATTTGTTTTTCTTTGGTGTACATCGGGGAGAGAGAGAGAGAAAAGGAGAGAGAAAGAGAGTTTGTGGTTATGTGTGTGTGCATAAGTGAGCATGCTTGTGTATATGCATATGGAAGCCAGAGGTCTTTTCAGGAGCCATTCACAATGTTTTTAGAAGCAGGGTCTTTTGCTCACCAAGTAGTAAGGACTGGCTGGCCAGGGACCACAAGGATCTGCCTCTCTTCATCCCCCCAGGACTGGATTTAGAAGTCTTCACTGCTGTGACTGGCTTTACATCCTCTACTACACTGTATTTCCTGAGTTCCCTCTACAGTTGTTTAAGATTAAAAATAAAGAACTACCCCCACTAGAGTAATTTAAAGTCAATTTTAATGTTGATGGTCTGGTCATTATCCCATAGTATTGGTCCTTATCTCCCCCACTGAGGGCTTTGGTGTGCTTCCTTGCTCCATCAGCACTAACCTTGACCAATGTGCCTTGCTTAAAGGATGATGGTTGGTTATAATAGATGATCTATAGCGTGTCTGTGTAACAGATTTCTCTGAGGCCTCTGAAGCTGCCCATGAGAAGAGCAATCCCAGGTAACCAGATGGTTTAGATGATTAGACATTGGGAGTAGCCTGGTCCCCTGAGCCCACATGAGCCCATCCCAAGCCTGTCATGCCAGTGGCTTCCAGCCAAAAGTTGGTTCTTTTTCCTATGAGGAATGTGTGGCAGTGTTCATAGACATTCTTTGGTATGCTCCTAAAGGCACAGGCACTCCGTGTGTAGAAATCAGGGGTGCTGTTTAAATACCCTTCACTGTCCAGGGCAGTCCCCACAAGGAGTAACTTCAGTTGTCAGTAGTGGAAGTGGGGGAGATGCTCAGTCGGTAAGGCACGTATATGCAAACACACGGACCTGAGTTCCCAGCACCTACATTTAGGATAAATAAAAGCTGGATATGGCGTTGTATGCTTGCAATGCAAGCTTGGGCAGGTGAAAACAGTCAGATCCCTGGAGCTCATTGGCCAGCCAGCCTTGCCTACGTGATGAGTTCTGGGTTAGTGAGGGACCCCACACCAAAGAAAAGCAAAGATGGATGCTGCCTTAAGAACAATACCCAACATTTTCCTCTGACCTCCACATGCATGGACACGCATGTGTACGCCTGAATACATGTAGGCATGCACACATATGTGGCACAAAAGTAAAATGTCAGTGGTGCTGAGGTGAGTGAGTTGTCCTGGTCCACATCAGCAGAACTCCAGTCCACCTGCAGACACATGAGCACAGCTGAACGATTGCTGTTTGAAGCTCCGAATTTTGTGGGAGGCTTTAAATGCAGCATTATTGTGGTAATAATAGCAGCCACAACGGCAACCTGAACACCATGCTCTTATGAGGCAAGCTCAATAAAATGTTCCTCCCGCTTAACTTTGCAATCTCCTTGCTGGCTCTGGTCCCCGGTCATTCTCTCTCAAAAAGGGAAGGCCTGCGGGATTCTCTGTAGTTCATAGTCTTCTGGGAGAGAGGACATCTTTAGATGCCAAAGGTCTCTGCTTCCTCCCTCATGTGTTACAGCTTCTCTTGCCTACAAAGCCCTGTCTTAGTTACTTTTCCCAAAAATGTGATAACACACCTTGACAAACAACTTAAGGGAGAAAGAGTTTGTTTCTGGTTCACAGCTCAAGGTTCACCATGGTAGGGGGAGCCAAGGCAGCTGGGACTGGAAACAGCTGGACGTAACCCATCAAAAAACCATGAACGGGGTGATGGATGCACAACCGCTGCTCAGCTTCCTTTCTTCAGTTACACATCCCGGGATCCCAGCCAGGGGACTGATGCCACCCCACCATGGGTGGGCTTTCCCACCTCAGTGAACACAGGATAATTCCTGCCGGAATTCCCAGAGGCCCATTTCCAAGCGGTTCTAGGTTCTGTTCAAGGTGACAGCTCACTGTAAACCACCAGAGCCTTATGAGTCTCTTCCTCACAAGGAGGAATGCGCCTCCTCTTCTCCTCCTATCACATTCTATTTAAGATTTCCTCCAGATGGTGTTAACTATGGGTTTTCTCCTGTGGAAAACATCACATACTCTCTCCCCCCTGAATCCCGGACTCTCCGTCACCGAGGGCCACCTGCTGCAGTGGTGATGGTGTTCCCAAAGGAACCTAATCCATTCTGTATTTTTCCAGACCAGACGACAAATGTTCCTAGTGCTTCTTCATAACCCCTCCACTTCCCATCTTTTCAGCATCTTAGTTTCTCAAGCTGAGAAAGAATCAGGTTTTGACTAATTGACACAGGAAAAAAAATTACAGATTTTTTAAAAATTTACTGAACATACTTTTTTATTCTATGTCAGATAAGTTTTCTGACATGTCTGATGTGGAAGAATTTTAGGAGTTGACACGTAACTAGTCAAAGTGAGTGTGTTAGTGTCTGTGGAGATATATATCGCACCCCCCCCACCAAGGCTCAGGACCATCTTTGATAAGGGGATGACCAGATCCAAGAGCCCGAGGCCAGAAGGACTGGAAGTAAAGCAGGAATCTCTGGACATGGCAAGACTGTTGCTTGCATCAGCTCACGGCAGCTGCAGCTGCCTCTGCCTGTACAAGACCTCCACAAGATCAAGCCACTCAAAGTCCAGCATGGAGGATGAAGGTGCTCATGAGGCCCCAGTCTTGGCTGAGGAGCTATTGGCAGTTGATGGTGAGCCAGTTTTCTTGAGGGTGTGGACCCTGGAAGGTGACCATGCTTTAGTGAATGGCCTCATACTCAGGACTATGGGAGCAACATAAATTGGAATCAGCAGGCTATTAGCGAGGGGGTGGGGGACATGAAGTTGGTAGAGGGATGGGTGTGATTGGAAGTAGCCCTGGAAGAGCAAGGGCTGAAGAGAGGAGTCAATATGATCAAAAGACATTGAAGGTATGTGTGCAATTCTCAAAAAAAAATACATATGTATAAATTGATTGTAACCTTTCAATTTAGAAATCAAGCAGGAAAACTTGATACATTTTTATATCTGTCGTCTGTGTAATCACTTCTCAGGACATCTGTTAACAGAAAATTCTGCTGCCTCCAAAGACCTTGTAGCCCTTTTCACATGCCATCAGTCCTGACAAAGGTCATCCCTGTTGTATCTTCCACCAGCATAGCCTTTAGCTGTTGCGAGATAATGCTCGCGTTAGATTAAAAAGAGGAGGACTTTTGCGTTTGCCCTCACGGATTTCAGAGGTTTTAGGGTGTGCAAAAACACGTGGTGGGACAGAGATTTTCAAACTCCTGGTGCCAGAAATGGGGGAGGTGAGGAAGGAAGAGAGAGGTTTGAGAGAGGACAGAGAAGGATGAATGAATGAGAATATACCCTTTAAGGGTAAAGCCTTAACGACTCACTTGCTCCAGAACTCACTTGCTCCAGCTGGGCCCCCACCTACACAGTTTCCAGTGCTTCTCTCTAAATGTTCCATCCGGTTATGATCAGTAGACTAATGGCCTCCTGCTGCAATGGGGGCTGAGCCTTCAACACATGACTCTTCTGGGGATATTCAGATCCAAGCCTAATACCAACAACGATTAATTTTGCCTGCTCTACTGAACATCATTGAGGGTGAGTCCTACCGAAATCACTCAGGGTATCCTCTTTTGCTTCTCATTCCCCACCCCAAAACATGTTTTAAATCTATCTATGTTGATAGGACTATACATCAGAGAGTTCTAAATGGCCTCTTCCATGGAGAAGGGGAGAGATAGATGGTGGGAAGATTGCCCACCATTGCCTAGCTCATGAATCCGAGAATAAATGAAAAGGGGAATTAAAAATTGCCATTTAACACTAGCATCTGTGTGTACCTCTACCTCCCCTCACCTCCTCAATGAGAATCAACACAGCATAAGAGGAGGACCATGAGCATAAGGCTTTAGACATAGCTTGGGCATTTCTAATTCCGAAGTCCCAAAGCCCAAGTGTTTCAAAACTCCAAAACTGTTTGAAGGCTTGACTTCATGCCACAAATGGAAAACTACATACAGTCCTGACACTGTGACATATTGGAAATACCCTATAAATTATTATCCCGTTTTGCAGTAGGCATATGTGAAATTTATTATATGATGTTTAAACGTGGGTCCCTGTCCATAAAATATCTCATGAATATGTATGCAAATGTCCCATAACAAAAAACTAAAAATCTGAAATATGACTGGTACCCAGTATTTTGGATAAGGAAAATCGAACTTGTACTAAGAATGGCACCACCTATATGACAGACATTTCAAGCTACCTAGGTGCAGTGGCACACAGCTTCAATCCCAGCTACTCAAAATGCTGAGGCAGGAGGACTAAGAAAGGTCGAGGAATCTGTGCTAGACCTAGGACAGTCTGAAGCTCCCACAGCATCTCCCCACACCCCCACCCCCACCCCTGCATCTGAGATGTCCACAGGGCAGCAGGGGAACTTAAAGCAGGAGGAAGCGTGGGGCTTGGGCTTCCTCCAATGCGGGAAGGCTGACACAATATAATTATGGTAAGCTCCTCTGCCCCCAGTCCCTAGTGCCAGAGCCAAACTAAACAAACCCACTGAGGTGGTGGGGCTTCCTCCAAGACTGCTTGTCTGATGACATGAGAAGCCTGGTATATTTACTGGTCTAAGCAGGTTAATTCTTCATTAGTCAGTTTTGATGAGTGATTTGTCCTCCCCCCCCCCAACACAAGATTCCCTTTTTCAAGTGTGGGTATGTGGTCAGACCATTGTGTTTGAATCAGCGAGGATGGCAGCCATCTGACTTCAATCCTGTAGAGTATGGACATTGGAATTTCTGGGCTCTTGAACCCTAGAGAATGCTTCCTGTTGTTGGAGCTGGGTGGAACAGCACTGGGGTTGTGTGTGCAGAGCCCTGGGGCTAGGCTTCAGAACCCTCAAATCATGGCGCTGTCTTTGAATGTCTCTGCCATTGATGTGGGATGTAGGCTGGGCTGTCTCCTCTCTTTCTAAGCTTCCCCCCCTGGGTATTATAGAGATCTTTTCCTTGAAGTTAAAACTTCACCAGGATGCATGTCTCTTTTCATGAATTTTTTTTTCTGACTTGATTTGTATTCTGAAACACAGATCCGGGTTTTTGTTTAACTTGGGAACATTTTTTCCCTCACATTGAATATTACTATTTCTCTTATATTTATTTCATCTCATTCTTGCACAAAACATACATTTCTGCACTCTCTTCTTCCTTCCACTCTGTGTGCCCTCTCCCCCATTTCGTCCTTTCTTCTGGGGATCAAACCCAGGGTCTTACAGATGCCAGGCAAGTTCTCTAGCACTGATTTATTCCCAAAGTCCTAGGGTTTTCTTTTTTGTGATTTTTTAAAAAAATAATTCTTTGAGAATTTTATACAATATATTTTGATCTTATTCATCCCCACTCCAAATCCTCCCTAACCTGCTCCTCTTCCCCACCCATCCAACTTTGTGTACTCTCCAAAACAAAACCAACCAATGGACAGATGAACACCTGTGGAGTCCAATTTGTGCTGCCCACACACTCTCTGGTAGCGGGCTAGCCACTGGAACATGACCAACTCACCAGGGACCATGCCTTTCAGAAACTGGCTCTCCCTGTCCCCGAAGCTGTCCATTGCCATTAGCTCCCCAGCGAGGAGTGGGACTTCATGCCCGCCCCCCTCCTCCATGCTGGGTTGTCTCTGGCTTGAGTTTGTGGACACTGTGACAACCTCCGGGAATCTCTCTGTGCGACTGCCCTGTTGGGTCTGGAGAGGAGTTCTGTTTTCGTCACACACCACCTCTGGCTCCTACAGTCTTTCCACCTGCTCTTCAGAAATCATCCTTGAGCCTTGGGAAGAGCGGTGTGTATAGACGTCCAGTTGAAGTCAGAGAACTCTGTCATCTTGTATTCTTTGACCAGTTATGGATCTCTGTGTTAATTCCCTCCCATTGAAAAGAGAAGGCTCTCCAATGAGGACTAAGAGATGTGTTAACCTATGGGTATAATAATAAATCATTAGCTATTGTTTTAACAGAACAATAGCTAGGATCTCCTTTAAGAACGAGCACCTACGTAGCCACAGGTTCTTGGCCCTGGTCATGGTGCTGGATGTGAGTTCCTTCTTGTAGAGTCAGTCTTAAATTCAATCAAAAAAGTGGTTAGTTATTGCCATAACATCATGCCATATAATTAAATCACTGTTTGGCCCATTAGCTCTAGCTTTTTATTAGCTAACTCTTATATTAATTTAACCCATTTCTATATCGCCTTGTGACAGTGGCTTACCGGCAAAATTTCAGCATGTCTGACTCTGGCGGTGGCTTCATAGCCTCTCTCTCTCTCCACCTTCCTACTCCCAGCATTCAGTCCAGTTTTCCATCTACCTAAATTCTGCCCTATTAACAGACCAAGGCAGTTTCTTTATTCATTAACCAATAAAAGCAATACATAGAGAGAAGGACCTCCCACACCAATGCGACTGGGCACATCTTGCCAGAACAGTTATTAGTGTAGCTTGCTGGGTTCACAGCCAGGTAAGGATTGTGATTATCTTCCCCCTCTGATGGCATACAGCATGTTTTCAAGCACCATGAGAACTAGCCAGTAGGGAACAAGCTTCCAGGAGAGTACCAGCTTCATCTTATCAAGTTCTATGACTTGAGTGTGGGTCTCTTCAGCAATCTGGTCTTATATCAGGCCCTGGATAGTAACCAAGAGGAAAGGCAATAGCCTGTCATATTAGAGCCTCACTGGCCAGCATCAGAGATAAGCCATTTTTGGCCCTGGGGTTTTTATCTGTTAGCCTGTGGTGTCTGGGGGAGACTTTGTCCTACTGTTGATGGATAACTCCACTTAAGCTCTTCTCCTGTAGGTATCTGGTGGATGTGCATATGTGGTTTTCACACAGCTCCTACAGTAGTCGGCTTCCATGTGACTTTGTTCTCACAACCCTTCTGCTTCAACTTCTCCAGTGCTGGAATTGCAGGCAGATTACAACCCAGTGGCCCAGCCCCAACCACAGACACACACGTCCTCTGCTGTGCCACACCGCATCGTCTGTCCTCTACGTTCCTCTCAGTCCTGCTCCTCTGAGTCCTGCGGCTCCGGCTTCAGCCGGCCGGCATCCTCCGAGCCGTTTTTCTGCTTTGCTAATTTAGCTGTTACTGTATCAAATGCATTTTAAATAGTTCAATTTCTCTCTGCGTTAAAAGCATAATTATTTTTTTCCTTGCCTTCTCCTCACATCCATACTGTATTTTCATTGAGTCTGCATTTCTTAAAGCAATTTTTTCAATAGCACAAAGAAATGCTGTTGGAATTTCCTTCTGCTTCCTGCAGTGGATTTGCTCTGAGAAGAACATTTTCCCTCTTCTCTTTTACAACAGGCATTTTTCACAGACTTCACTTTTTCCCTTTTTATTGGTTTTAATTGATGAAACTCCTATTGGGGTCTGGGAATTTTTTTTCTTTTTAAAAAATATCTAAGTGTATGCATGCATGTGCCTGATTGTATGTATACCTATGTATACATGTATGTATTATTTGCATGTAGTGTCTGCAGAGGTCAGGAGGGGCCCCAGATCTCCTGGAACTGGAGTTAAAGATCGTTGTGAGCCTCCACGTGGGTGCTGGGAACTGAACCCGAGTCTCCACAAGCTTAGTGAGTGCTTTTAACCACTGAGCTATCTCTCCAGCCCATTTTCTTTCCTCTAGTAGATTTGCCTTGGACCTTGAGGTGAGAGATTTTCTAAATTTAAAGACTTTGGTGGTTTGAACAAAAATATCTTTTGTAGGCTCGTGGGTTGGAACACTTGGTCCCGGTTGGTGGCGCTATTTGTGGGGGTTATGGAACATTTAGGAGATGGAGACTTGGAGGAAGCATGTGACTGGAGATGGGCTTTGAGGATTTACAGCCTTACCCACTTCCGGCCCTCCCTCCCTCCCACTCTCCCTCTTTCCCTTATTCCCTTCCTCCCCCTTCCTTCCCTCTGTCCCTTCCTCCCCCTCTCTCTTTGCTTCCCCTGTACAAATGAAGTGGGATCATCCTGCTTCCTGCTCCTGCTGTCACGCTATGCATTCCCTGCCCTGACGGACTCTCTCCCTCTTAAACCACAAGCCAGAATAAACCCTTTCTTCCTTAAGTTGCTTCTGGTCATGATGTTTTTATAACAGAAAAATGACCACTATAGGAATTGATACTCAGGACAAAAGTGAAGTCGGTGCCAACTCTGACCCTGAGCTGATACTTCATATGGGCAAGGCCACCATCGAAGTTTCAAATTCCCCAAGTGTCCACATCTAGCAGTGTGGCAGATTCTTGGCTACTCACATGATACCCACTATTAGGAGAAGACATTTCACCTTCCCACTGACCGCTACCAAGACCCAGCTTTCTAAGCATGCTGCAGAAATGCAGGAGTGGTTCTAGCCTTTGGGTTATCAGAAACAATTTGTCTCTGTCTCTGTCTCTCTGTCTCTCTGTCTCTCTCTTTCCCTCTTCCCTCCCACCCACACATGGCAGGAAGAACATTCTCTTCTCTCTCAGCATCCCAAACAAAGGCTACTTACTGCTTACATCACTTGTAGATCTTTGGCCAACTCCTCACACCTAGGGACAGGATATTTTACCTAGCCAAGCAGAGGCACCTGCTTACTTGTTAACCAGGAACCGGATCTGCCTGAATCCTAAGAAGATGTCAGCACACCACCCCTGAGAGGAGATTGAGAGGATAGGAAGCAGCACACATATGTCATAGGGGACTTCCCCACCTCTTCTGCAAAGTCGCCTGCCTCCAAATACAGCAGGCCATGAGCGGACTCAGTTGGGCAGCTCCATTCATATGTAAGAGGACTTAGTCACATCACAGATGCCGTGGATTTCTGGAAACCTTTAAAGCTTTTCGGTAGGGGCAACTTCTGCAAACAGCATAAAGGTCTTCTCTCAGGACATCTTTCCTAGGGGCTCTCCCCGCAGGCTGCAATGGTTCCCTTAGGTGTCCGTCCTGGATACAGTTTCTTCAGACCATTGTGCGTCTTTAAGTTTAAGTGCTGATCGTTTGTCCCAGAAATGTAAACCTGTTGCTAATTTAGGACTGTTCTCTGACAAAAGGCTCCAATTCTCACCATCCTGGCCATGTTGGTGCTGAGCATTTCCAATGGGAAAGATAGTCTCAGAAAGACAAATATCTCACATTTTCCTTGATTTGTGGGTCCTGGAACTTATAAACACATAAAATAACATCTGTTGGGCCTCATTGGTTCTTTGGAGAAAGGCATTTGCCACCCAACTGATGAGCAATGTTCAAGTCCCAGGATTCACAAGGTAGAAAGAGAAAAATCAACTCCCCAAAATTGTCCTCTTAAATACACACACACCACACACCACACACACACACACACACACACACACACAAATATTGTAAATAAAAGTCGTACACGTACAGATGACATGAGAGTAGAAACTAAGCTGTCTGGAGAACAGAAGAGATTGTAATAGAAGGGGTAGGAGGGGGAAGAATGGAGTGAGTAGTGGAGCTGGGCGCATTATTCTCAAAGTACATGACATACACACATGAAAATGGCATTTTCGCAGGGCAGTGGTGGTGCATGCCTTTAATCCCAGCACTCTTTGGAGGCAGAGGCAGGAAGATCTCTGTGAGTTTGAGGCCAGCCTGGCCTTCAAGCGCTAGTGGAACTAGCCAGGGCTGTTATACAGAGAAACCCTGCTCCTAGACTCTTGAGGAGCAGACTAGGCTCTTCTCTGCTTCTGTTTGGTTGCTGAGGGACCTTCAGGCTGGTAATGACCTCAGAGAGCCCGAGGGAGTAGCCACCCCCTCACCAGGTGTGTAGGCTGAGAGTTCCCTGGGTTCTAGTCTTGACTATTCTCTTGTGTGTCTCAACACTTCTCTGGTTCTTTCTGTGGTAGAGCAGAATGGGGCCATTTACTATGGCTTGAGTCTCTCCTATTAAATGCTATCTGATGCTTGCCGGTGTCCAGTGGGGAAGAATAAAAACACACCAATCAAGGTTACACCATATCGAAGGAAGCCCTTTGCCCACTGCTGTGTGTAATCCCAAGAGGCACTGTCCCGGTGCTTTATGAAGATACCGTGGGGATGCTGCATCCCCCAAATACACATACTACACAGAAAATATTTTAAGTCATTAATGCACGTGCTGCTCTCAACCTTTTGAATATACCAGCTTAGCATCATAGTGGACTGTAGCGTTGGTTGTCTCTCTCCGGCTGTGACTACATGGCCAGATGGAAGTTGTAGCTGTCTGTGGCTGCCCAGCATTTCAGGAAAAGATGGATCCTTGCAGCACTAGCCCCGGGCAAGGTCAGAATTAAAAGTGCAATTGTTACTGAGTGAGGCTTGCTGTCCTGCCATGGTAAGCTGAACAATAATTAGTTGACTCAACCTAAGTCGGCACCCGTGCATGCTGCTCTCCTGAGTTTCCACATCACACCCAGAGTAGATGCTACTGAGACCTCTGTTTATCTGTGATGACTAGGAGACTCATCGAGCTAAGGACTCCTCACTAAAAATTTAACAATCAGAGCTGGCAGCCGCGAGGATAGTTCCGTTGTTGAAGTGCCTGCCTTGCACGAGGAGGACCTGAGTTTGATATCCAGGACCCACATTTAAGAAGCTGGGTGTGGGCACACACACCTGCAATCCCAGCACTGAGGACGTGAACATAGGTAGATCTTTGGGGGTCTCCCTGACCAGCTAGCCTGTCTGAATGAGTGAGGCCCCGATTCTACTGAGGGATTGTCTCGACAAAACAAGGTAGAAAGACACCCAAGGCTGTCCTCTGATCTCCACATTCACATGCATGCACGAGCATCTGCACTAACATGTAGAGGTGAAACAGACACACGCACACACGCGTGCACACACACACACACATGTCATGCACACATACACACGCACGCGCACACACCCACACACACCATCATTGCTAGACGTGGTGATGCATGCCTATAAACTAAGCACTCAGGAGTCTTGAGCAGGAGGATTGCCGAATGATGTAAATGAGGCCCTGCCTACCTGTCCTTTCTCAAACAATCAAATGAATGAACGAATGAATGAATGAACAAATAGGTCAGGGTCTCATTCTCCTGACAACATAGTCTTCCTGATGAGTAGGCAGCTGAAGATAGTATTGCAAATTTCCACATCTTTAACATCTCACGAGAGGAAGGCAATCTTGATCTCTGTTTCACGGGGTGCTTGCTCCCTGTGTCTCTCCTAAGCCTGGGAAGCACCGCCTCCTCTTTAATTGTGCAAGCCATCCAATGGTTTCTTTTAAGAAACTGCCCCCACTCATAGACCCTTGGTGTGTATTTGAGGTGGTTTTAAAGTGTAAACAGTGGAAAATTTGTTAATATAATTTCTTTTCCAGCCCCATTGCAAAATGAAGGGGAAATGTGTTTAGGTAAAAAAAATTTACTTACAAGTTTGGCCAGTTGCCCGAGCACAGGAAGGAGCCTGACAGGCTGAACAAAGTTGAACTCTCTCTAAATAAAATTCCCTGTGTCTCTCCCAGTTCTGGGCTGGGGGGAGCCCTTCCAGTGCCCCCTTTGCTAATGATAGCCCCAGCATCAATACTGGAACGCGAAAGACAATCTTCTAATCAATTCCTCTTTTTTCCTGCTGCTTTAGATTAAAGCACAGAAAATGCCCAAACGCTCCATCTGCTTCCTCTAAGATTTCTGGTAGGCTGGAGCCCAATTATGTCTGCCTTATCCATTTTTAATAATCTACTTATGATCATGCAAACACAGGGTGTGATTATACCCACATCAGCTTCTGTTTCAGAGCTTCCAGCTTCATCCATAATTAATAAGCCCCTCGGTGCATTGGAGGGGAGCTGAAGGAGAGATGGTAGGCATTCCTTGGGAGCACGGCTCTTTCCGTGGCTATTCATTCATTCATTTTTACAAACCTTTACTGCTGTCTACAGAATGCAGGAGCCTCGCTAGACCCAAAGGTAACAGGATAACGCCTGCTCTTATTGCAGAGAGCCCTTGACCGTGAAGGCAGACTTACACGCACCAACATCTGTGGTGTGGACTGTGCTTGTGTGCTAGCAGCAAACTTCAGCTGCTACAACAACCAAAATGTTTTCTGTTCTCAAATGATGAAGAATGGGATAATTGGATCACAGTGTTATCACAAATATAATCTTAGGAAGGCCTGCGTGGGGCCAGTTTCTTTTCTTTCCCGAGAGAGTAAGCTATTCTGGGGAGGCAGTCAGTTCAAGAAGGAGGTTTGAGAAGAAAACGCTGAACTTGCAGCATACAGCCGGGGTACAAGTCCCCAGCTTTGCACTGTGTGACCTAATACAAATCGATTCAAGTCTCTGAGCCCATTTCTATGTTGGAAATGGTTCCTTTCGCTAGATCTCTCTGTGATCACATTCACCAACTCAGCGTGGGGATGACCAAGCGCTAGGACCAGTAGCAGAGAAAATCCAAACCATTACTCATCTGAAATATCGCGAGACTGCGTGGCTGTTATTTCTCTGGTCCAGCCTCCCTGCTGGTTCTCCCAGCTATCGCCCACATGAGACAGATTGGAGCCTTTGCACAGGCGGCCAGGGTGGAGTCTTTCAAAGTACCCCCAGTGTAAACTGTGCTTGCTTGCAGACAATGCTAACTGCTCCTAGTCATTCTCAACCCAGAGGGGACACTTTGAGGAAGGTGCCAAGGACCCCCAAGTTTGAAGAAGGCAGGATAACCAACAGTGGCGTGCATTCTGTCAGCCTTTGCAGAAAATAAGTTCCCTCTACTTTCATTTTGGCATGCTGGCTACCAGACCGCCTCAATGCCCCCCCCCCCTTTCTAATTTAAAGAAGAAATTTATTGAGTATCAGAAAACCTACTCCTCCAAGGCTGACTTTTCCTTAAAATGGGACTTACATTGAGACTGTACCTGGACCACCTATGGTCTCAAAATCTTATTGGGCCAAACTGGTTCACCACCCCTACCTCCAGCCAGAATCCAGTCCGCTGCCTGGCCTATCCTGGAGGAATTAACAGCTTTCAAAACCTCTACCCTTAGTCTTAATGGAAAACCCAGAAATCTGCAATCCATGATTTACACTCAGTGAAACCTGCAAACTTTAATCTCCAGCAGGACCGAGGAACAAATAAGGACATCGGCTGTGGCACACTGTTAAGGGCTGACCACGGCTCTGAATTTAAGCTGGTCTGAGCTGAGGGTGTTTCTCAGGGACCCTGGCAGTTACACTGAGGCCGGGTGGACAGGGAGGGTCAGACAGTTAAAGAACCAGAGACAGAGGCAGAACAGGACAGCTCTGATCATGTGCTTCCCAGCTCGGTCAGACCCCTCCCTGGCTGTAGGTCATGCCACCTTTCCTTGGCACACTTCCAGGAAGCCTCTAAACCTATATGCATAATCCTCACTAGAATCTTGTAGTTACCACCATGGCTAACTCCCCTGGTTTGCAAAAACCCTGCTTTAGTGTCTCCCTACAGTTCTACTTAAAATTACACCGGTCTCCATCCTCCATACACCGCAGAACCCCTCATTGCTTTGGTATTTTAATTGCCTTGGCCCTTATCGGTTGGTGCAGTGATTTCCTTCACCCGCGCCATTTCCTTTTAAAGTTCTATTTCAGTCACTACTGCAGCCCTTGGCACCGAGGGTCACCTGATCTCAGGCTGTCACAGGCTCTGGGGACGTGGAAGGAAGAAACTGCAACAGCCACACCCTGCCTGCCCTTACAGCTTGCTCTTTATACATCATGGCTACTCAAGAATATGCAGCATACTTCACTGTGATTGTATGAAAATATATCCTATTGGCTAGTGGTTACTGTGACACAAACATCTGGGAAGAGGAAACCTCAGCAGAGGAATTGCCCCCAGAAGATGGCTTAACTGTGGGTAGGACAGGTTATCTTGATTGCTTTATCTCAAATGATTGATGTGGAAGGGCCCAGCCCACTGTGGGCAGTTCCATCCCTAGGCAGGTAGGCCTCGTTGTATAAAATAGTAGCTGAATCTAAGTGTGAGAGCAAGCCAGTGAGCGGTCTTCTTCTGTGACTTCACATTCCTGCCTTGAGTTGCTGCCCTGGCTTCCGCTGCTGATGGAGTATAGAGGAAATAAGCCCTCTCCTTCCCAAGGGCTTTTGGTCATGGTGTTTATCACTACAGTAGAAGGCCAACTGAGCACATGCATCTAGGATACATATCTCAGGTAATGGGACTCTGAAGTGGTCCCAGGAGGAATGTTAATCTTGCCATCTCCTCTCCTCTAGGCCTTGGCTATCATCTAAATAGCAAACAGTGCACGGAGACCTGGGCAACAAGGAACTTTTAGAGCAAGATTCAAAGTGCATCTTCTAACTCAAAGATGGAGTTGGGGTCACTTTCTAGACTCACAGATAAATATAACTTCCTGAGATGGAGCTGCAGGGTTGGCACTGAGCTTAGACACTTGTTGCATAAAATTGGTACCCAAGTTCAGATACTCACACAAATGCTCTTTGAGTACAGAGGCCCATCTGTAATTCCAGCCTCAGATGTGGAGACAGGGGATCTCCATGTCAGAGAGCTCAAAATTTGATCGAGAGACTCTGAATCAATTAATAAAGTGGAATATCAATCAAGGATGATTCCTGATTTCAACCTAAGGCCGTTACATGCATGCACCTACACAGACACACATACACATGCAGAAAAAGTGAACACACACACACACACACACACACATGCACTTGACAACTGATTAATAAAACACAAGGCTCTAACAGTGGTCTCTGGGGTTGTGATGTGGCCACTTTTGACTCAGATGTGGCCCTCTCTGCCTCTTGAATCTACCTTAGGGCCTTTGCCCTTGACTTCTCTGTTGCCCAGGCCTGTTGTTCCCTTCCTGCAAACCACAGCTCAGTGTATTCAGAAGAGAAACCTTTTCTGTGTTCCTGTGTCCTTCCTGCATAAGAAGACGGCAGGTTGTTTTCTCCATTCCCGCTTTGTGTGAACACGCCTACGCTTCCCCTGGTTCATTTACCACTGTAGGCTCAATATGGAGGAATGCAGCACCCTCTGTTGCCTAGGTGCTCACTATACGTTTATTGAATGAATAAATCAATGAAGGTATCAACAAGCCACCAGGCATTACTGTATTAGGATCCAAAGGCAGCTGTGTGGGTGTCTCATTCACATGGCAGGCTGCAATGATTGCAGACTGGGAGGTTCTAGGCTCCAACGAGGCGGCAGATTTGCGGGAGGGGGCCCTGGAAGTGGTTTAAAGGCCTGCTAACCGGGCACCTGGTAAGCTGCAGCCCCAGCTGTTCAGCACCGATCACCTCTAGCATCCCCGTTTCGTAGCTCTGTGGCCTCCCTGCTCCTGAAGCTTTTCAGCCCACCTACCCTGGACCTCTAGATCATTGGAACTTGGAAACTTCCGTGGCTCCTATTGCTGTCCTTTTTAGTCCATTGGTGGGGACCTCGCTGAAGAATTAGCCTTCTCACTTACCCAGGCTGCTAGCATTGGATATGTATACAAACATGGCCTGGTTCAGGGGATAGACAAACATGGTTGCTGGTCCTGGAAAACAAAGTCAAGGCCAAGAGCCAAGAGGGAAGATTAGGAAAGAGGATAACTCCTCCCTCGGGAGCATATCAAAGTATACCAAGCTATATCATCGCCATAGCGAGGCAGCCCATCAGATAGAGCCAGGTCTGTTTTGTTCACTGCTTACGCCCTTAACATCCAGCCAAGGTTACTATCAAGTGGTCCCCAAAGGCATCTTGGCTCCCACACATCTGCAAAGACTGTTTTCTCAAAAAAGACCCAGCTCTCAGGGGTTTGAATCTAGCGTGCTGGGAGCCATCACCCCGCCAGCCGTATACAGCCTCCTCCATCATGCAATGTGAGAGCCCCGCTGGAAATGGGCCATCCACAAGGAAAGAAGGGTCTTCTGGTAGTGTCCCTAGGACCTCCAGAAGCATAGAACTCATCATGGGTATTTGAGAATGGCCTGCCTTCTGAGCTATCATAAATGCCATTGCCAGTTTGTCCCTTTGGGCCACAGGACTGCTCTTGTGTCCACGGATGCATTTATAAAAGTAGTCGATCCACTTTCTGTAGTCATTCGACACACATCTCCAGGTTCTATACCCCTCTTCCTCAGCAAACAAACGCAAAACAAAACAAAACCACCTTAGAGCTCCGACCTAGAGGCTTGAGAGATGTCTCAGTGGTTAGGAATACCTGTTACTCTTTTAGAGTACCTGAGTTCGGTTCCCAGCATCCATACTGGGGCCTCACAACTGCTCGTAAGTGTCCAGTCCCAGGATATCTGATGGCCTCTTCTGCCTCTATGGGTACTGCAAGTGTGTGTGTGTGTGTGTGTGTGTGTGTGTACACAAGCACGCACACACACACTAAAAGAAATTTAAAAAATGTTTCCAATCTCCCAAGTTAGTGTTTTTCTTTTGATTGCCCCTAAAGTTACGAGCTCCTGCCACAGCACCTCTGATTCAGCAAATGACCTCAGCTCACAGGGTTCATACTCATAGGGTATCTAGACATCCTAGTGGTGATGTGGCTAGCTGCCACCCCTTCCCTTCTTCCTCTGCAGCTCCCAGCACTCAGTGTCTCTTGGTTTCCTCCCATGGTGGATTTGGTGGAGTCCTTACCCCATCTGTAAGCCCCCCAACCTGCAGTTCACATGTCCAGGGTCACTTCTGATGTACAAGACAAACATTTTCACTGCAGTTATACGGAAATTTAAATTTCAAGATGTTGGAGGGACTGGCCTTCATACAATTTTTGTAGTTTCTTCCATCAGTTGAAGCTATGACAACAGCAGTCGCCTCTTGGGCGTAGCAATATGATGGCTGCCTAGCCCTCAACTACTGTCTCATTTAAGTATTGCCTGGCTATGAATAGAAGGAACCGATTCAGATCATACACCGACGAATAAGTGGATTTTCTACAAAGTTATGAGGGAATCTCACAAAGCACAGGAAATTCATGAGGAACTGTAGACATGAACCACAATGGCTGTGAGTCATCTGAGTACATAGCAGACATTATTAATTATCACTTTGGATTCTAAACTCCAAGTCACCTGGAGAGATAGTTTGGCTGGTGTCCATAGCTGAGCTAGTCCATGTCAGAACTTTTCCGGTGTTTGGTAGAAGGGTGGCTGCAGAGGATATCCTGTGGGCAACAGGGCTTCTTCCAGGAAGTGGAGCTGACAGCCCCAGGATAAGCCTATTTGAATGACTGACTATGTGCAAGTCACATAACAATAAACAAACAAACAAACAAAAAACCCAGATTGTCCCAGGGACTGCTGCTTTCAGAAAACAAAATGGACAGATTTCTGCCTAAGTAAATAGAAGAAAGGAAGAGAGGGAGTGTGGGGGAGTGGGAGGAAAGGAGAGAGGGTAAACCCAAACTATAATACGAGAAAGACAAAATGGCAAATTTTCAAATAATTACATTTTCTAAGCAGTAAAATATTATTCAAAAATGGTTTCTAGGGAAATTAACAAGAAAATACAGTACAACTAATATCCCAACAACGACGGAAATATTTTTGAAAAAACTGCCAGGCCAAATGGAATTTTTTGACAGAGTTCAATCATATCTTCAAGGAGCTAGGCTGTGTATGCTGTTCCAAACATCAGAAAAAAAATCCTCCCTGTTTATTTGGCTATCTGGTGACTGCATTACACTGATGATACAGATAGGGGATCTGAACAACATAGAAGTTGGATATTCAGCAAAAAAAAATAGCAAAGGGAAATAAACATCCAGAGAATTTAGGGAAAATGCGCTTGGCGGCCAAGTAAAATCTCTTTCAGGAATGTTTTCCTTTTAGGAAACCCAAGGATACAACTAAAACACTGCAGTGGCCCGAAGAGAGTGCACCATCAGCGCACAGCTTCTAACGTAGGCCCTGCTGGAGGCCAGTGGTCCTGCCTTTAACAAAACACTGGGCTGGGATTACAGGGTAACCTTCCATATGATAGAGATACCTAGACACCTGCTTGTAGTTTCCTTAACACAGAATTTAGAGCCTGGAAATGCCACCAGCTATTTAATACTGTTGTGGAAGGGGTAGCCAATGCAATAAGATGAGACAGACGAGAGAGAGAGAGAGAGAGAGAGAGAGAGAGAGAGAGAGAGAGAGAGAGAGAGAGAGAGAGAGAGACTTGATACAAATTCTGGAAAGAGTCATGTTTGCCCATGATGAACAGAGGCTAGCATAGTCTACTCAAAATCCCAAGGAAATTAACTAGAGGGAAGAGACAGGCAGACACACACACACTAACCAACTGGACCATATGTGGGAGGTATACAAAAATATAACAGGTACAAAAATCATAAATATTTGAATAAATTCCAGGAGGAATTTGTATGAAGAAAACTTTAAACCATTACTAGATGGTGTATACAGGACACATGAGTGTTGGAGCTGTGGGTGTATACAGGACACCTGAGTGTTGGAGCTGTGGGTGTATACAGGACACCCGAGTGTTGGAGCTGTGGGTGTATACAGGACACCTGAGTGTTGGAGCTGTGGGTGTATACAGGACACCTGAGTGTTGGAGCTGTGGGTGTATGCAGGACACCTGAGTGTTGGAGCTGCGGGTGTATGCAGTGTTGGAGCTGTGGGTGTATACAGGACACCTGAGTGTTGGAGCTGTGGGTGTATACAGGACACCTGAGTGTTGGAGCTGCGGGTGTATGCAGGACACCTGAGTGTTGGAGCTGTGGCACGTCCCTGGGTATGAGTCACCTTCCAGATCATCTATTCTTTTTATTCAGTTAAAAAGAATCTTTTCAAGTTCAACTGAGGATCAATTAGAATAAAAGTGAGCATTTATTTGAACAGAGATTAAGAATATTGCACTAAATGCAATGAGAATATATAATAATTTAAAAACGGTGACATTAGAAGAAAAAAATCAATGAATAAGAAAAAATCCATAAGCATGTTTGGAATTAGTCTGTGATAAGGTGTTAGCTAGTTAGCAGGAGAAACTTACTTCTCTGGTAATGTTGGGACAGCTGTCTAGCCATGCAGAAAAGGATTTCTCCCTCATGCATACCAAAAACAAGTCTTAAAGTGATTACAGATTTACATTAAAAATAAAAACATTTTACACCAACAGAATGGTGGGAAAATGTAAATATGTAAATACGGTGCCCATGACAGGATGTATCAAGAAAGAACTAAGGAATTAGGCTTAGGTGATAGAGATTAGAACCATACCATCTGTTTAAACACAGAGCATCCCACATTTTTCTCAAATCACAAAAGCATAACAGACAGTAAGATGGTCAGTGGGATCCTGAACACATGAAGTCAGGAGTTATCTATCACCTTAACTAGTAAAGAGTTATTACAAACAAACAAGAAGATCTCATACTGGGCGCTAACAAGGATATTCAAGTAGAAAAACCAACAAATCAAAGACGAAGTGGTCAACTCATTTGCCAGGAAGAATGTAGTGAGAGAATGAGAAAAGCCTTTTACTCCCAAAGTCTTCTGGCAAATGGCAAAGAGCCCCCAGCATGCTGTTCGTACATGGTGGTTGGTACAACAGTCTCCTGGAAGGAGATTTGGCTAGCTGAGTTCACTCAGTCATACCAGAAGCTTCTTCCAGAGAAGTTCAAGGCCACAGAGTGCACGCATACTCATGCCTGCTCAACCTCAGGAGTGTTTGTTACAGCTGTGCCGAACACTCAAAGCACAAAGAGACGCTGATGTGCGGGATCGACTTGAAATACTATACAGCTGTTTGAAAAGATGGAGCAAGTGCAAGCTACGAATATTATCCATAGTCCACAGTCACATGTGAAATAATTATGAAATAAAGCAACCATTTAGTCCGATTCTGTTTCTGTTTTAAAAATTATTGCGCGGGTACCAAATCACATTCACAAATGGAAACATAAATGTCCAGAAGGATATACAACACACTACTAATAGTGCTTATCCCTGCAGACGGGGATTATGTAAGATCCCCTTTTCCTTTCCTTGGCAGATGTGTTATTTCGATGCATATTAACCAGAGAATGCAAAGTCGGGAAATGTTTTCATGTCAGAAGCGGTTAACTTTCAGCTCTGTTTCCAGGCCTGGCCCTGCGTGGGGCCGCTGTTAATCTCTGATGAGTTCATACACAATCATGCTCCGTCTTTCACTTTCAGGCATCGACCCGTTTCTTCTTGGAGTTAATTCTGCTTCGGCGGCTCGCTCCGTTCTCTGGAGCTGGGGCACGCACTTAACTCCCCGTCCTTTGTGTCCCTCTCCAGATTTATCCGGTGATTTCTCAAGTGTTTTTCCTAATTGAATATAACTCATAATTTCATTTTTAAAATACATGGACCCATTATTGTCAGTAATTAGACATTAACAAGTATGAAGATGGCCCATTAACGAAGCAGCAGCTTGAGGAACCTCTGATGCTGGACTCTGTGGGGAAGAATTGCTTGTAAACGCTGTCCCTCGAGGACCGATGATGGACCTGTTTGTGAACATCTGAACAGCAGTGGGACCCACAATGAAATTACCATCTTCCCAACAGGGGCTAAAGCAAAGGCTGCACGTGGGATTTATGTTGCTACACACACAGCCCAGAAGCCCAGTCAAGTTGGAAAAGGAAGCCTCTGTGAAGCCAGTCCTAGAAGACAGAGCCAACTCCTGACAGACCCTCCCTGAACTGGGCTGCGGGACCAGTCTCTAAGCCTATTCCCCAGCTTATCTAGAAGGTCATGATTCAAGATGTGATGTCAGCGTCAGACAGCTGTGAGTTCAAGCCCACTCTGCCGAGTTCCGGCTCCATGCTCTTGGGCAGGATTTTGTTGTTGTTTTAGAAACAGGAAATGCATGTATTGATTGCTGATTTGGGATATCATCAGAGAAAAACTCTGATTGACTGAAACAGGAGTTGAGTGAGGTTTTGCAAATGACTTTGCCACCTAAGAGTTAAGATCTCCAGCCATTTGTTATTTTAGACCAGGCATCCAGAAGAAGCCCTGGACCAGCCCACGGATTGAAATCAGAGGCAGAGCCATGATCTTGCTGCAGATACTCCTTGAGAAGAAAGTATCAAAACAGTGAGGTGCACCATTCATCTTTGCAGGCAGAGCAGGGCAATTGTATTCCAAAATGCTGGTGCTGATTTACAGAGCAGTGCAATCGTGGACTTTCCTGAACTTGCAAGTGGAGAAACTGAGAGGCGCCCAGAGCTCTGAAAGCCTGCCTGTGCTTATGGAGAGCTCCCTCCAATGTGGAATGAACTTGAACCATTTGAATGCACCTTTTGACCTCTGGGGTGCTCTGCCTTAAGCGGACCTGCTCAGGTATGAGTCATAGACATCAGAGCCCTTACAATTCCTGGACATCCATGAAGCCTGTTACTGCTGGTTGTCAAGCTGACAGGTTCTGTGATCACCTTGGAGAGAGGCTGTAGCCGATTCTGTGGATAGATTGGGTCAGCGAGATGGGAAGACCCATATTAACTGGATTGGGGTCCTGGATTGATTAAAAAGGAGAAAGTGAGCTGAGCCCTGGCTTTCACACCTCTCTGCTTCCTGAGTGCAGACACAGTGGGACTAGCTGCCTCACGATCCTTCATGTGTGCCCCGTGGAGATTGGCTGGACTCTAGAACTTCAAGAGTTAAATCGCCTTTGTCCGGGGTTTTGCTGCAGAAGCAGACAAGTAGCTAATATGAACTTCCTGGGAATGCCCAGACAACAGTGTCAGGGCAGTCACAGTTAAGTGTTTGGCTATGACAGTCCAAGTCTGCTAAGTGATTCCTCCTCGCCTCTCCTCATCTGTCCCCACACCGTATCTGTAAAACAGGTTCCATGGAGGAGACTAGACCCTGACCTCCATCACTTCTTATTTATTTGACATAAATGCTGAGCCTTTGTATTTCTTTTAATCTGTCCCTCCCAGCAACAGTGGACTTCTTGATACCAGTGGAGCCCACCCTGGGGGCTGCACACCTGTCCAGTCCACCACCATCTCCCCCACTCCCTGCAGGCCCTTACTCAAACATCTCAGTGAAATCTCCTCCCCACCTTTGAAAAATTTCAGCCTCCTCAGTCCTTCAGATCCCACCCTTCCCCTGTTTCGTTTCCTGTGTGGGACTTGAGCCCTCTAATGGGATTTACCTGTCAGATACATCCCATGCCCATCTCCCTGTACCTCTGAGATTTTGGCCTTTTCTGGTCAGTCCATGTCTGGGCTTTGGACAAGCACCAAGCACATAGTAGGTGATCAATAAATGTTTGATGGATAGATGGCTTTGCCCCATACCCTTTCATCCACAGGGGTTGGTATTTGGGGGTCAAAGTCCTAGAGAACCTTGCAAGACTACATCAGTAGCAGCTGCTAGTGGCACAGCTTATGGGCTGCTCGTGTGTTTGGCTCCATCACTGATTTTGGCAGGGACAGGGATAAATCTCCAGGGCCAAGATAGGGCCAGCTGGGAGGAGTGAAGGGGCTGAAATGGCCCCGTGGGAAAGTGACCAGGCATAAAACCATTTACTTGGGTGCCAGTTATAACAACTACAGATGGCCCCTATTCCCCAGGCTGCTTATTGTTGATGGAAATGAGATCTGTGTACCTTAGATTCCCAAACAAGCCGGTAGCAGAGCAGACACCCTGAAATGAACATTTCAGAAGCTGGCCTGTAAATCTCTCTGCACAGAACAGGGACGGCCCTGCGATCTGTCAGCGGACTAACAGGATGGCAAGTAGCAGCCTGAAGATAAACCCAGGAAGGAACTACTTAATAATCTACCCTTCACTTCTCATATCGACCCGAAAGATGATGACTTCCGACTTCTTTTCCAGGAGATAAGTTCCTCCTTAAACGTATCCTGATTTTTATTGTCATTTGCCTTGAACTTCATCTCCTGTGTCAAATACAGTCAATGCGGCTCCTGGGCTGCTGTTGCCCCAGAAGTGTTCCTTGGCTCACATAGGATTCTGAGGAAAAAAATATTATTAGATGCCTTCTTAAAAGTGAAAACACATCAAAATATAACATGATTTATCTTGAAAAATGAGAGATTTGGGCAACATGGGACCCATCTTCCTGTTTATTAGCAACCAGGTGGCAAGCAGCAGGGGTGGTCTGAAGTGGAGTGGGTATCCTGGGGCTTTTTATCCACCCTGCCCAGCCCACTACACTCACCATTGCCTGCATGATTATATAAGAGTTTGAACTAACCGGGCAGTGGTGGCGCACACCTTTAATCCCAGCACTCAGGAGGCAGAGTCAGGCGGATCTCTATGAGTTCAAGGGCAGCCTGGTCTACAAGAGCTACTTCCAGGATAGGCTTCAAAGCTACAGAACAACACTGTCTCAAAAAAAACAAAAAAAAAAAGTTTGAACTAGCAAACCTGGCTTCCCTTCTGAGAAGGGGGGAGGCACCCCTGTGTCCCACAGTATAGGAGTTTTCCAAAGTGTATCCGGAAGCCCCAAACATAATCCTATTGAACAGTTTTCTCTGGTGGCTTATGACAGGCAAAATGGAAGAATGCCTTTCATTTTAATTTACTTTTTTTGAGAAAATCACTCACTATGTAGCCCAGGAGGTGTGCTTGTGATCTCTGCACTTGGAAAACTGAGGCAGGAGAATTGTGAGTTGGAGGCTAGCCTGGGATACGCAGTGGAATCTTGTCTCAAGAAAACAAAGGAGAGAAGCAGGAGAAAGGGATGGATGAAGGAAGGAAGAAAGAAGGGATAGAGGGAGGGAAGGAAGGCAAGGGTAGTGTGTGAGCTAGCAGAATGGAGTTCAGAGCCAGACTCCATCGTTCCTCCAGAAAGCAGCGCTTCTGCAGCTTGACTTCCTCAAGTCCAGAAGCAGAATTTATTCCACGGTCAGTGGAATGGAAATATTGGAGGCAAACAGAACCTCTAAAACATCAAATTCAAAGCCTGGAACACAGCAGATATTTAAATATTCATCAAGTCTTCTCTGACTTTAATCGTGAATTTCCTGGAGCATCTTCTGTTGACCTCTACTAAATAACCATCTAAAACTGTGAGGGACAAATATCCCAGGCTGGAAAAGAGCGGAAGGAGATGGATGTTTTTGTCTTGGCACGGGTAATCTTAAGCATATTGCCACTCTCTTTGATGCAAATACTTTATTAATAAATTTCTTTATTAACACTGTAGGATCTTGTAGATAGCTTTTGTATAACGACTGTAACACTTAGCTTAAAGCAATCACCATGCATTGAGTATAGCAATTTTCCAGGGTGCTGGTTTGGCTCAAGGTCACCTGGGTGATCCTTCCAGTCTGGGTCAGACTTAGCTCAACTAAGTTGGATTCATACCTGCATCTGTGGTCATCTTGCAGGTCAACTAGGGCTGGCTGACATATGGAAGCTTGGTCTGGAACTCATAAGAGCCATTTCTCCACATGGCCAATCATTCTCCAGTAAGATGTTGGTCTTATTCAATGGTAGCCAAGGGGTTCAGGGTTCACAGAAGGGCAAACCTTGGTGCCTAAGTGTGTTTCAAGTGTTTGCATCTTATGATCTATTAGTCAAAGCAAGTCGCATGGCCAAGATTTGGATCAGTGTGAGAAGACGCTACCAAGGGGATCAGCAGCAGAAGAGGAGTTTCTTTAGCCATTTTTGCAAGTGCTAGACCCTATCGAAACCACAAGCTAAGATAAGCAGCATCCAGCTTCTAGTGAGTGCAGATCCCTGCAGTGAGTTGTCATCCTCCGCATACCACTCGCAAATGTCAGGGCAAGGAAGAAGTTTGCACCAGAACAACCAGTGCTCGTCTCTTCTCCAGCCCGTTCACAGAGATTGCGCCGAGCCCTCCAGTCCTTGCTTCCCTGTGTGGCCTGACTTGACCACAGCTGCTTAGGCAGCAGGCCCACGTGACTGAGTCTGTGTCTCTAGAACACCAGGCTCTGCCAGTGCCATATGTTGTCTGGGAAAAGCCATTGCTCACTGAGGCATCACTGCTGAGAAGGGACAGAGACATCTGCTGGGGCTGGAACCTGTCATGGTCCAGACAAGTACCGGGACCCAGAGTACCTCCAGGTGCCAGGGGCTGAAACAGCTGAACTGATGATTCCTGACTCTCCTGAGGTCTTTCTTCTGCATCCTGGTTCTGTCGCTGGTTCCCGAAATGACCAGCGTTCTGTGTCTCCCAAAGTCTCAGAACCTGAAGCCTAAGACTTAGCTAGAGTCCAAATAAATTAGAACTTATCTGATCCTTCTCCCTTTCGGGAGTACACTGGGGACTACACCACCCTGTCCAGCTCCCTCAGAGTGGGGTTACCCCAGTGGGAGTGACTCTTAATTGCAGCTAAGCGGAATTCAAGAGTCATACCATATTGTATGTAAGAAGCTGGGGGTCAAGCCTGCAAAGGCATGCCTGCATGAAGCAGCAATCAATACTGACAGAGGACTCTAAACACTGAATCTTGTTAGGTCTGTATAATAATACTAATAAGTGCTGTTGTTGTTGTTAATTATTCTTTTAAGGAATTCATAGATGTCTCTTATATTCAATCAAATAAGGGCAGGTAGAGAGACAATACTGAAGGTCTATCCTGGATCTCACTCCAGGGCTCACACCCTTGGTTTCGACACCAAGTCACTAAAGACAGGGCAGAGGAGGTAACCATCAGAAGTAGAATACTTGGGTCTTCACTGTGAATTCAGTATTATGTCATTCTATTTGGATAACCCAAAATCCAGGCTCTACTTTTTGAGCAGCTAATCATTTTGAATCGTGGCCTCTTGAATCCCCATGTGTGTGGGTACCTGGTAGAGCAACCTAGAGTTTCCGTGTGCCCAATGTCCTGCAGGAAGGACTGTTGATGCAGTGAGCGCTCATGTCTTTGACTTTGTTACAGAGTCCCATGGGAAAGCAATATTGAGCCCCTTTGTGAACTGTGTCCTTGAAAGGGCAAAGACAGATGGTAGAAGAGGCGGGGAGTTTGATGCCCTCTGCTGGGTTGGCACTCCTGCTGGGAAGCCACCCCACTGACCTGACATTGTGGACACATGGCGCAAGTGATCTGGCACCATTTTACGTGCTATTAGCTGTGTCTAAGGTGTGGTGAGGGAAGGAGAGTGCCTTGGGGCAGCATCAGTGTGACTGCCTGCCCAGCAGGCATTGCCATCCATCAGTCTGTCGGCCCCTCTGGGGGCTGCTGTGGTGTAAATAAATTAATGTGAAGTAGCAACGCCACCACTGAAATCTTTCTCCAAGTCTGTATCTGAAAGCTCCTTCTCCTGAACTCCTGGGGAGGATAAGGCCATCCATCCGGCCTCCTTCCATAAAAACCTGGGGATTATTCCATGGTTATGAACCCCAGACAAGGCTCAGGGGCCACTGGTCTGGGAAGAAACCCCCAATTTATCAACCAGAGACTGAGTGAATCACAGTGAGAGAGAATATGGAGCTTCTAGTGGCCCACAAAGCTCTGTAAGGGTCGAGTCCCGCCTGTGGGAACGTTTAAGGACTCTGCTAAGGTAGGTATTAGAGAGCGATCAAAAGACTTAAGAAATCACTCATGTTTTCTAAGTGTCCTATCTTGGTTTGTCTTTTCTTCAACAGTGTTGTGAGGTAAAATTATTGGATGCTGTAAAATATAGATGATATTTGCTGATTCTGCCTGGCCAGCATTCCCTCTTTGACTGGCACTGGGCCTTGTTTTTGTTTGTTTATTTGTTGCCACTGTGGAACAACTTCTGTGTCTTGTGGTCCTAGTTGAGGAATGCATCCGATAGCCCTGCTTCCATGAAGGTGAACCTGCAACCTGGCCAGCCAATCATGAAGCTGCTAGTCTGTTAGTCATCAGGACTCAACCCTAGCTAATCCTAAATCCCCTCACACTTGCAGTAGAAAAGCTGATGAAAATAGTTTCTCCTCTGAGATATTATGTAATGAAAGTGTGGATGGACATCTCTGTCCAACACCCCGAGGAAGTGGTCCACATGCCCTTAATCCTAGAACTTGGGAGGCAGAGACAGGCAAATCTCTGTAAACTCGAGGACAGCCTGTTCTACAAAAACAAATTCCAGGACAGGCTCCAAAACTACAGAGAACCCTGACTTGAGAAACCAAAATACCTTGGGAAACTTGAGAAGATACTTCATAGCATAAAACCAAAACCTTGAGTTTGCCTGGAAAGATGCCTCATCTAGAAAAATGTTTCCCATGAGCACGTTAAAATCTGAGTTCAGATTCCCCAGAATCCACATAAGAAGCCTGATGTAGCAGCTCATGCCTGTGTTCCCAGTGCTGAAGACGTGGAGGATTCACAGGACTTGCTGGCCAGCCAGTCTAGCCAAACTGGCAAGCTCCAGGTTAAGTGAGAGGCCCTGTGTATTAGCCAGGGCTCTCTAAGAAACAGAACTGGCAGAATGATATTCATGATTTATTAGAGTGGCTTGTAGGCTGTGGTTTAAGTCCATTGATGGAGACCAAGGCCAATTCATGAACCTGGATGTCTCGGCAGTCCTGATCTGGCGCTGGAGTCCCAGGGATGTCCTAGAGTGATACCAGTCTTTGGTCTATGCTGCAATCCCCAAGAAGTGGGCTCTAATACCAGCCAAGGAACGACTCAGCAGCAGGACGGATGAACTTGCCAGTCAGTGTGAGGACAAGCAGGCAAAAGGCAGATGCTTCCTTCTTCTTTGTCTTTTTATGTGGGTTGCCATTCGAAGGCACAGCCCAGATTTAGGGTAGGTCTTCTCACTTCAAATGACCCAATCAATAAAATCCTTCACAGGTTTGTCCAGTTGCTTGGGTTTTATTTGATTCTAAATTTAATCAAGTTGAAAAGCAAGATTAGCTGTCATACTCAGTCTCAGTAGACGCTAAGGATGGGTAGGAAGAGAGCCAAAGGACAGATACGACAGGAAAGAGAGGTGGTGGGGGTGGGAGAGGTGAGGGAGGAGAAGAAAGATGTACTAAAGCACACTGAGTGTCACAGAGGGATATCAATATCTTGTGTGCTAATTCAAAAGTAAAGCTAAGCATTTAATAAATAAGATGGAGAAGCGACTGGAGAAGATGGTTGACAGCTACCTCAGGCCTTATATTAAAAAGTGAAAAAAGGAAAGAAAGGAAGGAAGGAAGGAAGGAAGGAAGGGAAAGAAAGAAAGAAAGAAAGAAAGAAAGAAAGAAAGAAAGGAAGGAAGAGAAAGAGGAAGAAAGAAAGAAAGAAAGAAAGAAAGAAAGAAAGAAAGAAAGAAAGAGGCACGGAAGGAAAGAGGGAGTGGGGGCAAGGGAAGAGAGGGGGAGGAAGGAAATGCATGCCATTCGTGTCTGACCCATTTGGTTGCAAGCTCTCTAAGAGCAAGCACTGCGGGTCCCCCTACTTGTTCTTCCTCCAGCGTCTCCTCAGGTCTCTGGCTCTTTATTAGTTATTAATAAACACCAACAAAAGAAAAAAACAAGTCTATATAGTGTCCCAGACATGCAGGCTGCCTGCGAGCAGCAACAGACACGTTTGACTTGAGCCTTATCATGTGTTTTATAGCTCTTGGTGTTTTGTTTTTCTTTTTTTAAGAAGAACATTTTAAAACTGAGAAATTTAACATGAAAAAAATCTTTGCTTCTAGTTTCATAGTAAAAAACAGCATATTGGGGATTTCCATAGAGATTCTTTGGGATCAGCGAGGGAGGTGAACTTAGCTGCGCTGAGATCCTCAGACCACAACAACATCCCAGATATCCATATGCTCCACTTGGGGAAAATCCAAATCTCCTTGCAGTAATATTATAAACTTAAAGAGACTCCAGCTCCTGGGCACACTGACCAGTCCCACCTCTGATAGTCACCCAACAGAAGGTGACAGCTGAGAAACTCAGAGTCTCACTAACCAAGCTGTGTCTGAAAATGGAGTCCAGCAACTCAACCCAAAAGCCCAATACCCCTTAAAAGAAGGTCAGAGAAATTGGAGAGGCCAAGAAAATGAAAGAAATTGTCCAGAGGGCAGAAGTTGAGGTAGTAGGAGCTCTTAGGCCAGGACAGGCATTAGCTAAGGTGGCAGCATTTGAAAAGCTATTATATGGAAGAGAAACCGAGTCTGTGTCATGTAGGATGGATTGGAAGTTTGCAGAGTCACAGAGAACACTATCTAAACACGAAATATGCTTAGAGAGCACTACAGCGGGGCAGCAGGAGGGCTCAGCACATAAAGGTGATCGCCACCAAGTCTGACAACCTGAGTTTGGCCCAATGTGGTCGAAGGAGAGAAGTGGCTTCTGCAGGTTGTTCCCTGACCTTCTCAAGTGCATGCCTTGGCATGCAAGAATATGCACCCAAGCACCCCTCCCACATACCCTTCCCACACATGAGAAATAAATAAATGCAACAGAAAAAAATTTTTAAAGAAAGACACTAGGAATAACAACCTAGATGAGTTTGGAGTTGGGGGGGGGGCATTCTTTTGCTCAAGTTTGGTTAAACTATTCATATTCCCCTTCTACTGAGGTTAGCAATTAATTACAGCCCTCTTCACTTCCTGGTTCTAAACTTTAAATTAAGGGAAAAAATACAGATGCAACTAGAATTAAAACGCAATTTCTTTTTGTGGTTAGGCTAGACTGAACTGTGATCTTGAACACAAGCCTGTAGTGACATTGAGTCCTGCCTTTGCAGAAAGTTGGGGCACCCACCCAGCTTCTCATGGTGGGACATTAGACCATGAGAAAGTTGGAGCAAACAATCATCCAGTCACAGGAGACACCAGACAATGGAGAAGTTGGGACATACACACACCCAGTCACAGGGGGACACTAGATCCTGGGAAAGCTGGGGCATCTACCCAGCCAGTCATAGGGAAATACCAGACCATGAAAATTTGGGGGAATCCACCCAGTTTGTTACAGGGGGACATCAGACCATGGGAAAGTTGGAGCACCCACCTAGCCAGCCACAGGGGGACATCAGACTGTCTCTTATGAAAAAATGTCAGAGAGTGACTTCCAGCCCTGCTCTAGAAACCAGGACAGGTCCCGCCAAAGGGCCCATATTTACCTGTTATGGGCAAGTCAACGAGATAGAAAGAGAGGGAAGAAGGTAGAGAATCAGTAAAGAAGCGGGGACACCCTTGGCTCAGATCCCATCCCCTTAGCTCTGACATCTAACACTGACACCATGCTTACTCTGTATCAGGAATTGCCCTAAGAGTTTTCTATCACTGTGGACCCTGGTCAGCCTTGTGAGGAGGTGCTAAGACAGGAGATTCAAGAGGGCCCTCAGCAGCTTGCCTAAGAGCACACTGCAATCTCTATACCCTGCTGTTATAGGACTCTGTGGAAGAAGGATCCTCACATTGTGGATCTCCCTGGGACCTGGGGATAGTGCTGGGAAGTCCAATCCCAGTGCAGGTGCTACAGAAACAGGCTGCTGGGTTTGAACTTCTGCTTTGTCACATTTAAGTTGGGTAACCATGGATAACTTCCTTAACATCAGCTTTTCCATCTGCAAAATGGAGGGAAAAATTTATTCTCTGCCGCTTTTATCCCTGTGAAGCTAGGCAGGTTCTTATCCCACCTGGATGCCTGCTCAACCATCTCTCCTTGTTGCCAGACAAGTCTTCTGCCCCAAATCACTGCACTTCTTACTTTAAGACGATATGCTGCTGACAAAACAGAGCAAAAGCTCCCTCAGGGAGGGACTGACCCCCCACCTACACCTCCTCAAGCCTCCAATACAGGAGGACAGTCCAGCCACCAACTGAACCCATAGTTTTTGAAGGTGAGGTTAAAGGGAGTTAAGAAGACCCCCACAAGAACAGAATGTTTGAACTTGAGGCTACTGCTCTCAAATCTCACGTCCTACTAGAGTGGCCTCAGCATGTGTCCCCTTGAGGGATTTTTATTTTTGTCCTAGTGTTATTTTTTAAAAACCAGAAATGCCCCCTCTACCAGGGAGAAAATGGGCTCCCTCCCCCAATAAACACTTCAGTGAGGATCTTGCATATGGTCTAGGTTGAAGTCAAGTGTATTTTACCTGGTCAATTGTCATTCTTGGTTGCCCAAAATCTGGGAGCCACAGATTTCAGTTGACCCGGCTAGCTCTGCTTTCAAACTCTCTGAGAGTGTACACATCTGAAATCGGTATTTGGGGCTGTTCAAAAAGTGAAGTGTTTTTAATAGAGATGTTCATGCTTGCTGCTCAAGCATGAGGTCCTGTGTTTGAATCCCTGGGACTAACATAAAAGACAAAGGTGACATCATAGTCTGTAATCCTAGCACTGGAGAGGTGGAGACAGAGGGATCCCTGGGGATGGCTGGCCATTCTAACCAGGCAGTGAACTCCAAGTTTAGTCTGTGAAAAATAAGTTGTGGAAGACATCCAACGTCCATCTCTGGCCTCTATACATGTGTACATGAGTTCACACACATTAAGAAATCAGTCTTTCATGTCTGGTGTGAAGGTGCATGCCTGTAATACCAGGATTTACTTACTTGGGAGGAAGGAGAAAGTGTGTAAGTTCAGAGACAGCTTGGCTGCACAACAGGACCGTGTCTCAAGAGGAACATGTGCAAGAGAGAGAGAGAGACAAAAGGGAGAAGGAGGGGAGGAGATGGAGGACGGAGAGAGAGAGAGAGAGAGAGAGAGAGAGAGAGAGAGAGAGAGAGAGAGAGAGAGAGAGAGAGAGAGAGAGACTGCACAGGAGGGGTAGCCTTCCTTTACAGCAGTCCACGGGAGGCAGACTCCTGGCATTCCAAGACTGATGGCTGAATGTGCATTGCTTTCAGGGGGTGCAGTTAACACTCAGATTTTCCTCAAAGCAAAGTGGTCCTGTGGGCTCGTTTGCTTCTCCCTCAAACTCCTCTCCAGACAGCCACGAATTCTGCTTTATGGTTCCAGTTAGCTGTACAATTAAATTTCAAGCAACCCATTTATGAATACAAGATGCCAAGTTTTCTTGCAAAACATAGCGAAGTAACAGATGCTTTCCTGCAGCAAACAAATTGATATACAGCTCTGTGTTTCTCTACTTGGTGCTCGCAGCAGAAAGCCTTCCCAGGAAGTACAACTTAGGGACGAGGTGCTGTAAGGTGAGGGTATGTCTAGGTACCTCCAGTGCACACAGAGCCTGGATGACCCAGTTCTGAAGCTGCACCTTGTCCCAAATGCCAGTGAAGGAGTTCTCACAGAAGGCCAAGGGTCACTGCCAGCCTTGTGCAGAACAGACAAATATGTCTCTTCTGGGCAAACCTGGCCACAGAGGAGACAGGCTGGCAAATTCCATGGATGCTTTGTTTGGTTTCCATGTTTCCTTGGTTGCATCTGGGTAGAAGAAAATCCACACAATTTTAAATAGGAGGCCCAAGGCAGGTGCTTTTCTTTTACTTTTTGCAGTGCAGGGAACCAGACTCAAGGGTCAACACATAGTAGGCAAGTACATAAGCACTGAGCCACATCACACAAAAGGCAGCCTCTGCTTCATAGAGTTGAAAATCAATCACACAGACTGAAGGACCTTCAGAGGCAGGGATTTGACCTGTTCTCCTTGGATGGTTCTCCCATCAATTACACTGCAGCATGGATCTTATTTTGGAACAATGAGCCCTGATTCACCCAAGCCCCTGGTGTTCTTAAGAGGTGTGTGTGAGTGTGTGTGTGTGTGTGTGTGTGTGTGTGTGTGTGTGTGTGTGTATGCCTGGTCGCCTCACACTTTTATTATCCCATGGGCACCTGTAAAAACATTTATTTTACCTTAAATTTTGGAGCCATTCTTGGAAACCCTTTAATGGGCAACCTTGTTCTATAAATCTGTCACTAGCCAATGTCATAATCTATTCAAATTGATACAACATAATACCACAAACTGGGTGAGTTATGGACAGACATGCATTGCTCACAGTAGGAGCCAAGTCTAAGATCAGAGTGTTGGCTTCCAGCCTGTAGATATGTCTTCTCATTGGTCCTCACATGGTGTAAAAGATGAGGGGGCTCTTGGAAGATCCCGTAAAGACACTAATCCAGTTCATGAGGACTCTGACCTTGGGACCTAATCACCTCCCTGTCCCCACCTCCACTTGTCATAGCTTGGAGATTCCCTTCAGCCACAGTGCTTTGCAGCAACACAAACTTTCACGACACAGCACATCCCAGTCTACATGTATGTGCACAATCCCAGTCTACACATATGTATGCACATCCCAGTCTACACGTATGTACACACATCCCAGTCTGCATGTATATACATACATCCCAGTCTGCATGAATGTATGCACATCCCAGTCTACACGTATGTACACATGAACCCATAATATGCCCTCTGTGCTCTGCTCAGAGATGCCCCAGTCCCCACCCCCGCATGCTGAAGGCTGTCACATAATAGTGGCATTCCTGGCCATAGTTCTGGGGCGTTCATAGTTCTAGAACCTGCCTTCAGCAGATACCAGCAAGGGCTTGTGAAGAGCAGGCTGGGACAGCTCTCACTCATGTTCTCCGCTGTCTCTTGACCCTTGCTTCTCCCAGTGGTAACGCGGCTTTGATTGACTTCCTTTCTGCCCACACCCTCTACTGTTTCCTAAGATCACCTTCCAAATAAGAGCACTGCACGAAAATCCTGTCTCTGAGTCTGCTTCTTGGGGGTGAAACAGCAAACCTAGACTTGGAGCCCATTCCTGGTCTACCGTCTCCCCGTCAGTGCAGGTGTTCAGCTCCCTTACACCCATGAGCTCATGACAGGACTGTGTTGAGAGCTTTTCGTTCGACTACAGCAGCAGACAGCACTGATGTTTCTGGTGCGTCCTGGAAAACACACCCTTCTTCCCACTTTATGGTGCTAGGACACATACTTCACCAAGTAACGCTGGCTTCGTGCACACAGCTTTGCACGCTCTGGAGTCAAGTTAGGTGTCTGATGTCCTTGTGCCTGGAATTCTCCGTTTTTAGCATTTCTCCTTCCTTTGTAGCCATTTGTCTTCTCTGTTAGATTGTAGGCTATTTAATTAAGGCTTTAAGAAAAGCTGGTTGCAGCACCAAGGGCAGTGTACAGCACACACTATCGAGTGAACCAGTTGACAACATTGTACAATAGTCACTGCATCGTGACAGTCAGTACCAACTCACCTCCCCCTATGCTCTGGCTACACAGGCTACGTCTAGCCGAAAAGACCAAAGCAAAGATGTAGATGTATACAGATCCAAATCTTTGTATAAATTCTTGGAATTAAACAAAGGAGTAAGCGCTGAGAACAACAGAACCTTCTGATTCAAGAATTTTGGTGATAAATGTACAATCAAAACCAGCTTGGTTGCCATGACAATAAGGAAAGAGGGAGGCAATGCAGAGCATCACTCCATCTTCCATGTGCGGGGCACTGTGCTGACACCGCCCATGCATTCTGTTGAAATCCTACAAAAGCTTACAGTGTATGTATTCCTTTATTCATCTCATAAACACGGGAATAGAGACTCAGAGAGCTTGAGACTTACTGAGTACCCTGATCTTCAAACAATAGAGACTAGATTACAACTTGGATCTGCTTTCTACTATTTGTTTGCTTGTTTTGCCACAGTTAGGGGATGGGATAGAAATTAAGATTTGGGGAGCCACCTTTCAGTTTCTGGAAAATAGTAAATTTTTAACAAAAACATGCAATGTTTGTTCTTAAGGATAAGTGGAGAAGCCAGCAGCTAAATAGTAAACATCTTCATCCATCCCAAGGGTCTTGATCCCAGGAGGAAGATCCCAGGGTTCTTGCAGGTCCATCTTGCACAAGCAGAAGAGAAGCTAATGTTCCTCCTATGACATCTTTGTTAATCAGAAACTACTTCCATACAAGGTCTTAGGGTTCAATAAGGTCGACTTACATTTATATAACAGCCTTGGAAACAATGTTGACCTCTGTGGTTTCATCTTCAGTAATTATAGCAGGTGTGGAGGTTCTAAAGAAAATTTCTTCCTAAAAGAGCATTAATTTATTTGTTTTTCTTGACACTCACTGAAATATATTTTGCTTTAATAGAACAACACTTTTAACAGCTTTTCTCCACATTTTCTGTTTCAGGCTATCTAATAAACCAGTTACTTATATGCTTAACTCAGAGGACAGTGTAGACATCCTTTGACTCTTTATCTGGCTATTAACATGTTCCTTAATGAAATCTCGGTACGGGGCCAGGAGGATGACTCAGTGAGTAACGGGCTTGCTGGACAAGTATGGAGACCTGAGTTCAGATCCAGACCCCATGTAGAAACTGGGAGTGGCAGCACGTGTCCCTAACCCAGGGTGGGGGTGGACACAGGCAGATCCTGGTTCTCACTGACCAAGTACTCTCACTGAAATGAAGATCTCCAGACACATGAGAGACTTGGTGGAGACCTAACTGATGAAGATATCCTGATGTCACCCTGTAGCCTCCACATACACACCTGCACAAGCAAGAGCAACTGTGAGCACGTGTGCACGCACACACATACACAAACACATGCACACACACAAACACAAATACACACACATACGGAGGCACACAATATGCACACACATGCACACGTACATGCATGCACGCACATACGCAGGAGACAACCCCATCCATAATGATCTCAGCTATATGCACCTTTCTGTAATTCCTTTCTAGATCCTTCTCTCATGGTCTTCATGAGGACATTTTCCCAATACCCTTCAGATCTAAGGCAAGTGCACCTGTGTCTTTGTTCTTGTTTTGCCTTAGCAGTAGCATGGTTAAAATTGTTTCCTTATTGCTGTCTCTGTCCCTTGGTCTCTGTCTGTCTATCTGCCTGCCTCCGTGTGTGTGTGTGTGTGTGTGTGTGTGTGTGTGTGTGTGTGTGTGTGAAGAGAGAGAGACAGAGACAGAGAAATGGATGCCAAGCAAGTGTTCTATGGCTGAGCTATAGCCCTGTCCCTGCTTTTATTTTTGACTTTGTGACTATCACACTAAGTTGGCAAGCATGCCTTGAATTCACTCTGTAGCCCAGGCAGGACTTGAACTCGGATCCTTCTCCTTTTCCATAGCCTTCCAACTGCTTGGGGTCACAAGCAAACACTACCTGGCTCTGCTTGTTACCATGTGTTTTAGAACCCTCCAGTCAGTGTGCATTACACAAAATACCTCTCATGTAGCTCTCAACCTCCTCGCATCAATTAATTACACACATCGGTTATTGCAAAAATTCCATTTAATAAACAGGAAAGCTGGGGCTTGCCGAGGTTAAACAGCTGACGTGTGATCGCTCTGTTAGGGTGTGAGCAAACAGGAGTGGAAGCTGTGTCAGACTTATCTCTGTATAAAATATATGAAGTATACAGTGCCTTCCTGACTTAAAGAGCCATCAAACTGACCTACTATATCAGAAACGCCTGCCAATGGGGCTAAGTAAAAGTTAGCTTGAACAGTCCAATTCCCTGGTACTTAGTGTCTTGCTGGAGGCACTGTGATGTGGTAGAAGTCACCTGTGTTTAACAGGGAAGGGCCAGGATTTGCTGACAGGTTTAGTTAATCCACATAGACAGGGCCCATGAGGAGACTGGTTAATTAGTTGTGGAATTTTTAAAAGCAAGCATATTTCCATGTGAAATGTGTTTTACTTCCTGAGCCCAGGGGAAGCGTGGAGATGCTCCTTGCTGTGTGTACACTGGTGTCTTGATTGAGCATTCAGCTGTGTGTTTTGTAATGCAGGTATCCTGGCTCTATTCCAGTGTGGATAATTGCATTCTGCTTGGGTTCTCCCTCCAGTCCCAGGCAGGTATAAGGTTGCTGATAGTAACTACAGCTAACAGGAGCCCACTAAGCACAGACACATGCGGGACATCTCGTATCGTTCCCAATCCTTTCCACAGTTCTGTAGAGGCCGCTTCATTTAATCCTCTTTAGTAGGGAGATGAAGGCTTGGAGGTGAAAAGGCTTTCCAGTGACTACACAATGTTAAGCAGCAAGACAGAGACTCAAACTTTCAATTTCTACAGTCATTTGGGGAAAAGGTACCTGAGGAAAAAAAGTCGAAGGTACAAAAAAGATGTAATTTGTATTACAAAGATGAAATTACAAAATGTTGATTTTAAATTAAATTGAATTTTAATCTGGACTAGTTTAAATTTAACTATAAAGTCAGAATTACAAGGGATTTAACTTGTGTATCTTTGTCCCTTGTGAATTTGAATACTGTGCCAATTTTAGATCTTTTGGGAATTATGTTTCAGGATGAGAAATGAGTTTCCTTACAGTCCTGAACCTCCGATTTCCCTTCCCAGAGCCTCACCCAAATCTCTCCTTGCACCTCATCTAATATATTTTAGGTGTCTATACCTTATTTTCTCTTTGAAGTTGCTGTTACAACTTGTTTGGTAGAAATGGACTGTAGCTCTGTTTTTATTTGGAATTTAGAAGTGCATTGGGAGTGAAGAAGTGGAGAATTTTGTACGAACACCAGACAAGGAGCAGCATGTTCTATAGTGGAGGTGGGAGGAGGTGAGACTAGACTATCATGGAGAAAATTAGGTTCTTCCTTTGAATAGCCAAATACACGTGGGGGTGTATAAAATATTTTCTAAATCATTTTTTTAAAATTTACTAAACATCAACCTTTCCCCCATCCGAAATAGTTGCTAAAGTGCAATTTATAATCAGGGCATAGCATTTCCTTAAGCCAATCATAACAGGATTGTGTACATTTAAGTTAACTTTGTTATTTTTACCACTTATATATGCTAAATGGCCTTGAAAACCGGTCCACAATTATCTCAATATTTTGACAGGATATATTCCAGTGGTGTCTTCCATAAAATGCAAATGAATTTGCATCCCCAATGATTATATAGAGCACACATTTCTGAGTACAATAAATAATTTTAACATTCTGATGGGTCAAAACATTGTCGTATTTGGATTTATTTTGTATTATTTTGATAGCTACTGAATTTTAATGTCTGCCGATTTTAAAGCATCTTTGAATAATTATGTATTTTTCAGTTTTCTTTTAAGGTTTTTTAATATTTTATGGCCAAGTGTATGTTTATATATTTATTTACATAAATGCATTTGTGTATTTATTTACATATTTATGTATGTTTATGTACATATTTATGTTTATTTTGCCCTAGTGTATGTTTATGTATCGTGTTTATGCAGTGCCTGAGGAGGCCAGAAGGGGGCATGGTAGACCGTGGGACAAGAGTCAGTCAGTTATGTGGCGCTGGGAACTGAACCCAGGTCTCCTGCAAGAGCAACCAGTACTTTTCCCAGCTGAGTCATCCCTCTGGCTCTTGAGGTGATTTTCTTAATGATTTATAGACACGTTGTGTGTTAATCTTAGCGGCATGCCTGGTGTCTATGGAGTGGAGCTTGGCTTTTGCATGCTCTTCCTCTTCCTGTTTTTAATCACTGTTATTATTGCTGTTCTCTATACAAAACTTTGGAGATTTTGTGGCCAGAACCAAAATTCCCCCTTTGCTCAGGCAGTCAGGTTATAAGTCTTTCCCAGTCTGCAAGAATAGACACATCCATTGGATTACTAATTGTTTATGTCATTGTTCTCTCTCTCTCTCTCTCTCTCTCTCTCTCTCTCTCTCTCTCTCTCTCTCTCTCTCTCTCTCTCTCGTGTGTGTGTGTCTCCCTCCCTCCCTTCTTCTCTCTCTCTCTCTCTCTCTCTCTCTCTCTCTCTCTCTCTCTCTCTCACACACACACACACACACACACACACACACCTTTACCATCTCACTTGGCCCCTTGTTTTCTTCTTAACATTTAATTATTTTGCTCATTTATTAACATTGGGATAAGCTGTGAATAGAGAAATCTCTAAGCCCACCACCCTGCAAATGACAAGCTAGCTGTCTGCTGTCTACCAAAAGACCCAGTCACTAGAATTTCTCAAGGTATTGGAAACTCTACCCCTGGGCCTGGAAATGCAGTTCAGTAGTAAAGAACTAGTAAGCACAAGACCCTGGTTTTGATTCCTAACACTGGGGGAAAAAAATGAAGAAAAGACAGAAACAAACAAAAGAAAAGACACTGACTACAGTAAGACAGGAAGTGAGGAAAAGAGAAGAGGGAAGGAAAGAAAGGACAGGACGGCTGAAGTGCAGTTGCAGGCTGTTTGCCACGGCTGTGTGTGTTTCTGGCCACGGCTGTGTGTGTTTCTGGCCACGGCTGTGTGTGTTTCTGGCCTGTTCTCGTCCACGCCCCACTCTCCTGCTCCCAGGCCACAGCACAGCAACACTGTTTCAATTACGACAGCTCTCATACATGCATCCATATGGGATGTGGCAATTTCCTGCTTCCATCGCTCCTACTTCTAATAAGATAGACTGGATCTTTTTTTTTTATTAATTTATTAAGCCAAGAGAAACTTTATAATTATTTTGTCAAATTCAATTTTTAAATCCTTTTGGGATTTGGGTTGGAATCACACTTGACTTATAGATTCATTCGAGAAGAATTGATGTCTTACTAACACTACGAGTTCCCATCTCTCCATTTATTAAAGTTTTAATTGAGTCGTCCATAAATTATAGAGCAATATTAAATATTTATCGTGTTAGTGGGCATCTTTGTCTTGCCTAGCTTTAATGAGGCTCCTAGCCAGGAGGTACGGAGAGTAGACAGCTCAACGGAAATGCCGGCTTCTACTTTTCAGTACTTTAGGCAGGTTTTTTTTTTCTTGTGCCTAATTTCGAAAGTACAAAATAAGGTCATAGAGTTAATAGTGACACACACACCTGGTGGCACTGAGAGATTTAAATGCAATACCACGTGTGAGGTGAGTATGGACTATGCTGGCCATGAGCCCCACCAATAACTGTCAACTGTTGTCTAATCTCGGCTCCCTTCCTGCCCTGGTGCTCTCGGGTCAAGATGGATGCTCAGTTTTGCTGTTGTTGTTGAAGATGTGGCTTCCTGGCTTCTTCAGCTCATGTTTCTCACTTAGTAATCGATGTTGAGTTTACTAAGTTCTAATTGGTGGGGGTGTTAATTTTCTTTTGACCTCTTTCTGCTCTGAGTTGTAACTCTGGATTCAATGGAACGGTATTGAACTCAATGCAGCTTGGCAGCTTTAAAAAGGTGTTGTCCTTTGAGAGCTAGGGCTTGATGGCCAGTCTGTTTGGAGAGGGGTCCTCCCCTGTCACCCCAAGTAGGTCCATCTGTCTACTGCCAGCGTCTGTGCCCCAGCCTACTCTTCTCTGTGCCCAGTGTCACCGAGTCTGAAGGTCCTCATCTCTAGAGGACAAGACCCCATGGTCTGTCCTGACAGGTGATCTTCAAGCTGCTGGGAGATTGGGTCAGCACCCGTTTGCTGCTGGTGGTGTAGCTTTGTGGTCTGTGCTCGGCAAGCAGGAAGCACAGGGTCGATCCCAGTTCCACCAAACAAAAATGAATGGAAGGAGAGTTGGGGGGGCTGGCGGGAGGAGGAGGGAGGAGAGAATACATTTTCTCCTCATTGTTGCCACTCCTTCTGAAACCACTCAAGTGTCTTTTATTCATGTCTTTGTATTCAGAGGGTCCATTGAGGGAGATCCTCTGCTTGTCATTCCAACTAGAGGCACCTGCCTGCCTGCCTGCCTGCCTGCCTGCCTGCCTGCCTGCCTGCCTGCCTGCCAGTATCCTGGCTCTTTATCTCAACCCGCTCATCTCTGTGCCCAGTGTCATCGAGCCTGGAGGACCTGGTCATCGTTTGCAAAGGATAAGATCCCCTTTCCTCATACTTAAACCTTTAAACACACACAGCTGATTGCTGCTGACCTCAGTCACCCTCACTGTGCACCAGAGGAGCCCCCACTGCTCCTATCCAGTCCCATTGCTGTGCCCCAACTCCCCTCTGCCCAGCCCTTCCCTGCCTCTGGTACCCACTACTCTACTGTCTGCCTCTGTAAGATGTGCTCGTTTTTTAGCTTCACATGTAGATGAGAACACATGGCATTTGTTAGAAGAATAATTTTGACAGTGGAAGCTAAAAGCATTACTTATCGGCCTCGGTACGGTTTAACCCTAATTACTGTCCTTTTATGCAAGGCTTCTGCAATCTCGAGCTCCGTCACCCTGTCACTTGGGCAGTTGTTGTCCTTTGCAGGGGACTCTTTGAAGGGCAGAATGTGATTTTTTTTTTCTGAGCCGTTGAGTGTTTTTTCAATGCCTTTCCTTCGCTTTCATAAGCAAACTGACTAAATAATAAATATTAGGAGTCTTTTTTTCTACAAAGTTCTACAGATGGTAATCTGTGTTTTGTTTTTTTGTTGTTTTTTCCCCCTAGCATTTGTTGCAGTTAAGATGTCCTTATCCAGCTTGGCTTTGTAGAAATGTTTCTTTTACATACGCCATATGCCTATAGTGCTTTCAAAACACTTTCCTACCTGTCGTTTAAGAGGATTGAGACGGTGTGTTTCTATAGGATAGATAATGGGTGGGTAGATGGGTGGATGCTTAAATTCATGGCTGTGTGGTTTATTTCATTAGGAGTAAGTAACCTTTCGGTCCACCCATGTAGTCATCTTATCACCCTGGAAATGTCTGCTTAATGAAATCTTCCCTGGTACTGCTAGCCAATTTGTTTCAGGCCTCTCTTTCAGTTCAGTTCTACCTACAAACTACGCATTGCTGCAACTTCTCTGCCCCCTTTCCAACATCTCTCTGCTCAGTTCTTTTTGTGGACCCTGATGCTAGAACTGAAATATCAGCTTCAGGTTTGTTCTGATTTTACTTTCTGCATCACTAGCATTGTTCTTGGTAGCTGTTGACATGGGGTGCTCCTGCGCTTACCTCACCTGCCTTGTGTGGGGGGGGGGGGTCAGGAACATGCCGTGTGTGTGTGTGTGTGTGTGTGTGTGTGTGTGTGTGTGGTCAGGAGCATGCCGTGTGTGTGTGTGTGTGTGTGTGTGTGTGTGTGTGTGTGGTCAGGAGCATGCTGTGTGTGTGTGTGTGTGTGTGTGTGGTCAGGAGCATGCCGTGTGTGTGTGTGTGTGTGTGTGGTCAGGAACATGCCGTGTGTGTGTGTGTGGTCAGGAGCATGCCATGTGTGTGTGTGTGTGTGTGTGTGTGTGTGGTCAGGAGCATGCCGTGTGTATGTGTGTGTGTGTGTGGTCAGGAGCATGCCATGTGTGTGTATGTGTGTGTGGTCAGGAGCATGCCGTGGGGGGGGGGGTCAGGAGCATGCCATGTGTGTGTGTGTGTGTGGTCAGGAGCATGCCGTGTGTGTGTGTGTGTGTGTGTGTGTGTGTGTGGTCAGGAGCATGCCGTGTGTGTATGTGTGTGTGTGTGTGTGTGTGTGGTCAGGAGCATGCCGTGTGTGTGTGTGTGTGTGTGTGTGTGTGTGTGTGTGTGTGTGTGGTCAGGAGCATGCCGTGTCCACGGCAGGAAGTCATGACAAGCTAAGATGTGCGTCCTTGCCTTCCAACCTTGTCTAAGATGGGGTCTTATTGTCCACCATTTTGTATGCAAGTGAGCTGGTCCTCCTGGGCATCCCGTCTGCCTCCATCTCACCGGAGGAGAACTGGGCTTACAGACACACTCCACCATGCCTGGCTTTCACATAGGTTCCTGGATGCTTGCAGAACAAGCGCTATATCCCTGACCATCTATTTCCCCAGCCCACCCTGTGGTTTCTTATCCTCTTGTCTTTTTCGTACTGATGTCTGCATCTAAGGATGTATTCATCGCCTGACTTCTGATCCTGGTCAGGGCTTCTCTGGGTGCTTCATTCACTTGCTAACACTTCCTCCTTTTCCTTTTTCAAGTGCTGTAACGAAGTTTGTTTGGATGTTTTTGCTCTTCAGTACCTCCAGCAAACATGTAGCTTCACAAGGGTAAGCCCCGCGTCTCTTTTATTTGTAGCCATAACTTGGAGCTGGCTGGCGAACAGTAGGTGCTCAGTAAATGGCTATGGAATGAATAATATGATATGTCTTCATTACAGTGTTCCCTAGAATATAAATACTCAACTGTAAGAAATGAAGTCCACCTCATCCCTGAACTGGTTGTATGCAGTAGACCATACATAAACACGCTTTGGGAAATGCTTTGTAAAGATCTTCAGCAGAGCTCTTCCCTCAAGGAGCCCATGTCACTTTGATTCAGGCCCTGATTCCTTCCCATGCTATTCACTCGGCAAGCAAGGTATTTGATGGCTCTGACTCATGCCCATTCTCTTGCCTGTGATGAGACTGGCTCCATGACAAGGAATGAAGATACAGAGACAGGCAGATAGCATCTCCCGCTGATGGGGTCTAGTGGGGGGACTCACACGGGAGAAAAGCAACACATAAACAGATATGCAAAGTCATTGCATGTCTGTGCTTAAAGCAACACGAGAAAGAAACAGAGGGACTAGAAAGTCATGTTGGCAAGTGGTGATGTTTGGTCTGCAGATGAGAAAGGGTAGGTCGTGGAAAGAGCTTGGGTTAACTATGCTGGACAGAAAGAATACTAAAGTCTTAGCATCAGACAGGACAGGCCTGGAGGCTTTGAAAGAAGAGGCAGAAGAAGAAGAAGAAGAAGAAGAAGAAGAAGAAGAAGAAGAAGAAGAAGAAGAAGAAGAAGAAGAAGAAGAAGAAGTAGAAGGAGAAGAAGAAGAAATGTGGAGTTGTTTTACATCAAAGTGAGCCAAGAATCCACACTTAGACAACTTAGGCAAGTCTTGAACCTGACAAAAAGCATTGGAAACCCCACAGCCACACTTCAGTAACATCAGACCAAGGACTGTAGGGGGTGGGGGAGCTGGCTGTGCTCAGTGGGCTCAGTAGCAATAACTGCTTCCCCTTGCTCCCTCAATGATCAGGAAACCAACCTCTGATACCCTTTCCAGCCATGAAACTTAGTAAAGAAATTGATGTGCCTACAACTTTTGAGAGACAAAGACACAAGACTAATCAGCAGTCAAGTTTGCCCAAGGTTCCTGGGGACTTGCCTGTGTCTGCTCCACCAGCTGGAGCAGAACCACTCTCCACTAGGGGGCACTGTTGTGCTGCAGGAAGTGGGGCCAATTTGTGGAACTCATCCCTGCAAATCCATCCTTATCTCTGGGGACCCTGATGTGTGAGATTGTAAGAGTTAATATATTTAATACATTAAAACATTAAATATTTAATATATATTAAACTTACTGATTTGTTGTTGGTCAGAGATCTTGCAAGAACCCAGGAAACTTCAGTGGATCTGAGCACACACACCTTAGGAGGTGAGGGGAGGTAGGAGGTTAGGAAGATAAACATGGTCAGACTAAGGAGGCTGGCATCCAAAGACGCTGGGTTGGTCCCCTCCATATTCACCTGACCCCGTGATTTCCTGTCCCTCTGGAGTGTGAGCCACGCTCATCAACAAAGGGCAGACATTGGTGATCTGAAGAGTGTAGGAAAAGGCTAAAGTCACTTTTGCATGGAGGGGGATAGCCACCTGGCCAGAGGAGCATGGCAAACTAGTCGTGTGAGCTAATGTCCTTCATGTCGGCAGCCAGGATTCTGTGATGAAAGCCATGCTGACTAAGGTGCTTTCTGACAGAATTTGTTTTTAGGTGGGGGAGGGGCAGGGCAGCCAGCTTCAGGCCCTCGCTAACACTTGCAAAGCTCCATGGTGTTTGTCTACTTCGGCTCTCTACAGATGACCTGTCGTTCTGTAGGAAGAGAAGGGGAGGAGTGAGCAAGCTATCAAGGAGGGAGAAAGCTTCTCTTGAGGTTCATCTGTGTACTGTCTCAGACTGACTCGCAGCAACCTCAACGGGGATAATGACCCTCTCAACACCACGTGGAAGCCATTACTATCTTGTTTCCTGGATGCTGGTGTCACTAGGGAGTATCCCACAAGAGTAAGCTGCGTCTGAATGGATTCGAGTAGGTCGGCCCTAGCTAGAGAAAGGCCACGGAGCTCTGGTTTGTGTGAGGAGCTAAGATGGCTCTGAGCTGGCTGTGATAAAGGTCAGAGATAAGAGGTAACCAGCCGGATCTGCTTATAGTCCAGACATTGGTGTCACTTGACAATGGCACTTGACAACAGGTGGTTGATGAGCCATTCATGGAGACATTCGGAGAGCAATGCAAAGCCCTGGGGAAACTCACGTGAAATAGGCGTGGAGACCAGGAACATGCATTCCCAAAGCCAAGAAGAAAACATTTTAGGGAAGAAGGAATGAGAAGACGACTCCAGATGCCAGAAAGGTGAAATAAAACGGGACTAACGTTGGAATTAGGGGCTGAGACTGTGGCTCGGTGGGTGGAATGCTTGCCCGGTTTGATCCCCAGCACCGCATAAACTGCATGTGGTGACACACCTCTGTGATCCCAGCACTCAGGAAGTGGAGCCGTGAAAATCAGAAAATCAAGGTCACCCCTGACTACATATAAGTTTGAGCAGCAGGGCTACGTGGCCCTGTCACAAAACAAAACAAAACAAAACCCACAGACACACAGGTACACACACTAAAACTGGCACTTAAAGGTGGGCTCAGAGGGAGACACGTGGGAAGGAGACGGGATGGGAATCAGAGGCAGTGGGCTCAGGAAGAAGACTAATGGGGGAGGGGGCGGAAGCGTTAAGCTCTTGTTCAAAGTCTTCAGCTAGGAAGCAGAGCAGGCACAGAGAACTGCAGCAAGAGAGGAAGCTGACCCCAGTCTCCCCTGAAAGACTTAAATCCAGGGAGGGAAATCAAATAGAAAACGTGAAGTCCATTGAAGGACAGGCGCAGTGTTTTGTGGTTAGCACAGGCTATCCCCTGCTCACCTGGCTTAGCCCTCAGGACAGCGAGGAAGCTGAAATGGAACTGCTCTGACTTAAATCCTAGCTGTCGCTTCTATTAATCCTGACCGTGCACAACCCCCTTACCCAACACCAGTTACTCAGCTGCGCCGACTCCAGTAAGCCTTGATCAAACACGGTGGTGCACCAATATCACCAGGGCTGCCGTGACACCTGGCTATGCTGATGGCCAGGACCGGCAAGTCAGCCTCCGGGTAGAGCAGGATAGAAATGAGGGCTCTTGACCTCTTCCTGACACTTACTGAATTTGTCTATTGGTGAGTCCTCACAGGGATTTTACTGGCTTAACCCTGGGAGAAGGGCAGAGTGGAGGGGAAGAAGGGGGCAGAGGGGAGGAGAAGAAGGGGGCAGAGGGGAGGAGAAGAAGAGGAGAAAAGCCCAGAGGAGAACAGCAGATATGTAATTACCTCCAGCCAGTGTCCCCAGGCTCAGCCACAGATGGAGCCTGAGAAATTGAGGTCCAGTTGCCAGGAAACTTCTCAGGGCTGATCATGCAGTCGCAAAAACACTCAACACCCACGGTCCCCCCACCCAGCCTCCTATCCGGGCCAGCGTCTAGAGAAAAGATGCCTGCCATGTCCTCGCCACCCACCCACACTTCAGCCACTTCAATCTTCCTCCCTCAATCTGCAATGCCGGCATTCGTCTTCCTAAATGATATCAATGGAAACTTTTAAAAATAGCTTTTGGTAAGCTTGGGTTTCTTGATGATAAAGAACACGTGCTCACTGTCAAGAAGAGAAGCAAGTCCATGCGCACAGAAAGCGAAAGGTGAATATAAATTCCCATTGCACACCACCATCCCCTGCAGACCTCCCAAGGTCGTTCTCCGAATGGAAGCACTGCTAAAAACGCCCTGGCCATCACTTCAGAAGTATCCCATGCACATACATGCCAGCATATGGATGTACGTCGTGATGGCAAATAGTGTCACATTAACCTGACGGCAGCTTGCCTTTTCCACTTAATAATGCACCTTGGACGCTCTTCCATGCCTGTCTTTAAATAGATCTGTCTTGCTTTTAACAGATGCTTTATGATCTACGGTGCAACCTCATTACGGTTTATTTAAACCACTTCCTACTAATGGCCACCCAGCTTGGTTCCTGGTCTCCATCTTTTACCCACGGTGTGTGGTAGTTAGGTTCGTGATCACTGCTATAATAACAAACAAACAAAATGCTTGTCCCTGGCTCACAATAGCTCAGAGAGGGCGAGGGCATCTCCTAGTTGTAGGGGGACCGTCATACCTCCTATTTGTTGAACTGGTCCCATTCTAGAGTCTTCTGCCCTAGAAAAGACAAGGGAAGAGGGTGATGACATTGTAGTATCACATTGGCCTTGAAGCAACATACCACATTTCCATTAACTCTTCCTGTCAAAGCCCAGCCATGGTCCCTGCTTGGGTGTGGTAAGAAGAAAAGTAACCCTTGTGAACCTGCTGGGACAGGGCAAACAAGGTCACAAAAGGGAGGAGGTCCCAAGGAGGAAAGATGGGGCATCTCTGTTGGATGCCTTTCCATCTCTACCACAATTCCTGCAGTGAGCATCCCCATCCCCCACACGTCTTCACACATTTGAGCAGATGAATTTGCAGATGCTCAATGGCCATGTTCAGAGCCTATGCGCGGTTCTCACCACCCTCCTAGAAATGCTCCTGCCATGGCAGGAAGGCTTTCACTCTTCACATGCTTGTTAAATTACAGGTGTCACCAATTATATAGCCTGAGGCTGGGGAAATGACCCCACAGGTAAGGGGCTTCCGAGAAAGTGAGAGGACCTGAGTTCAGACCCTGAGAACCCATGTAAAGCCAGGCACAGACCCGATAGCGTGCGTCTGCAACCCCAGTACTCCTAGGAGCCAGATGGAAATGGAGACAGGAGACTCCAAGAGCAGACCACCCGACCTGCCATGCAAGGCAGTGTACAAGAGACCTCGTCCCAAGCAAGATGGAAGTGAGGACTGAGGTTGTCCTCTGACTGCCACAGATACATTGTGACACGCATGTGCACCCCTCCCTCCCCCACACACCACATCATCAGTGGATGAATGATTTGTTATAGGTGAATAACAGAATCTCACCATGATTTTCATTTGCATTCCTTTAAAAAGAGTGTATTGAGAGACAAAGATTGTTTACGTGAACTTATTTTCCATAGGTGGCTTTTTTTTGTTAGTGTTCTCATGACCTGTGCCCCTTTCTTCTACTGGCTATTTCTCCAGAACTTGCTATTTGTGAGGAGCCAGAGAAAATATATAAAATACGTAAATGAAAACCTATGAAGCCATCCCTCTGTGTTCCCAGCTGACCGGCTACAAGAATTAGCCAGTGCTGTTATTTTCCTTTTCTACGCGATCCTTTCCCCTCGCAGAGACATATTTTTCTAATGGGCTTTAACTTCTCCATGGTTTCCATCTCATGCCTAGAAAGGCTGTCTTGGTGCCAAGATGAATTTTTTCATGTTCTCACGTTTTCCTCCAGTGCTGAAGCTGCTCTTGCATCCAGACAGCAACACTGTTGCGTTGGTGAATCTACCCCCTTTCTCTGTGTCCCACTTACGACAGCCCCCAAACAGGAGCCAGGAGAACTGCTGATAGCTGGGCTAATTGTGAAGTTGAAGCAAGATGATTCTGTCTCTGAGCGTAGAAGAGATCTTGGCAGACACACAGTAGGCTAAACAGCAGCTATGGGCTTGTTCCTGTCTGCACTGGTGGTGTATGACCCTGTACGTGGCTGGTATCTGTTGCGCATCCATTCCTTATGAGGGGCAAGTTATGGGGATTTTGTAATAAATAAATAAATTGTCTCTTGAATTCTGATATTGAAGACTTTGAATGCATGCTGGCCATTAAAAGAACCCAGTGTCCCCTGCATGGCTGTGTTGCATCTGCACCTGCACAACAGAATTCAAGACAAAACCCACAATGCTCAAGTATGGCTTTACTAGAGACCTTTGAAAACTAAGAGTCACAACAGAAGGGACAGAGAGACTAGGTGATGTTGTCTTCCCTCAGCAACTTGGAGGGGCCTGCCAAGGGCTGGACTACACTTTCACCAATTTTCTTTCTTTTAAAAAATTGTATTGGTTCTTTGAGAATTTCATACATTGTGTTTATCATATTCATCCTTCCGCCAACTTTTCCTAGCACCACCCCCTTTCCTTCCCACCCAACTTTGTGGTCTTTTGTTTCCTCTCAAGGCATGCTTGTACTGCCCGAATGTTCTCGGATATGAGATCTTCCACTGGAGAGCAGTTGACTTTTCTTAGGAGAAACTCTCTCTCTGTCTCTCTCTCTCTGTCTCTCTGTCTCTCTCTGTCTCTCTCTCTCTCTCTCTCTCTCTCTCTCTCTCTCT